>NC_081217.1:21196741-21497158 GCF_902713425.1 Acipenser ruthenus
ACACACCCAATCTTGGGAGACGGCACACCCCAGCGCTGTAGTGTTGTCAAGACACCAAACTGCAGACCGTCATGCATGTTTTAAATATATATATACTGCATATAAATAGCTGCTGTAACTGAAGAACCTGTGACAGGCTGACTAGCTGTCTGCCATCCACAATGGCTTTGCATCTTTCAAAGGAAATCAACAATGCTGTCAGTCAAAAGTGTTTGCAATGACGAATGTGGATCAATCTGTGCACACAGGTACACCAGCAGACGGGACCCCATCAGTGCCCCCCCCCCCCCCCTCTAAGAGCTTTACTGGAGTATAAGTGGGCCCTCCCCAGTACCCTGCATGTGTCCCTCTCTGGCAAGCATCCTGTAGGTAAGGTTACTCTGTTGAACGCCGTGCTCCAGTGAGTTCAGTAGAAATGACTAATTCCTCAGGATTGCATGGCAGCTCTAACACAGCAGACTCCAGGGAAGTCTTTATAATTAAATGTGTTGCTTGTCGAGTGTCTCTCATTGTTATCAGAGATCATCCCCTGCAGTCTGGGAGAGAGATTCGTGAAGGGAAACTGCAATGAACTTTCTGCATTTCCATCTAAAGAACCTTTGAAGCTTAAGTTCAATAAAGAAAAAACGAACCTAGCGAAATGAGTTTCAATCACTTCCAGAGCCTTTTAAGCCCTGTCTGATAGACTTGTCCCTGCCTGCTGCCGACTGATAACGGATTAGACAGAGCGGAGGGAGGATCGCTTCAAAATCAAACCGGGTTCTCCCTTCACAATCCAGAACTAAAGTAAAGAAGCACGCGCTTCCTTCTTGTTTAGTTAACATCAATGAAAAGTAATGGGTGGGTCAGGTTAGTAAACTGGGCTGGGTGGGGTGGGTGGAGGGGGGTGGTACTGGGAACGCCTGTGAAGAAGAGAGGTGCCCCCCCCCATTATAAATCAAACGTGCGGTTAACTTTGAAAAGATAAATACAGGTTCACACATGGGTCTGCTTGCCTTGCTCAGTGCAGTGGATGAGATAGGATGTTGATACAAACCTACCAGTCCTTGGACTAATTACTGTAAGCAGCAAACACCCTCTGTGTTCAAAGACACTTTGATGAAGATCAAAGGGAGACGCCTTTAGCATTCAAATCTAATGGAGAACACGACTGCGCTTCTTTTCAGCTCTCTATTCCTTTGTGCCCGCGCTGCTAGAAGATGTTTAAACTCCCTTGCAACACAGCGTGACTGGTAATGCAGTATTTGTAATTAATACACACTGTGTTTTTAAGGGCTTCCAGTTAGGCTACCAATTCCCCAACACACGTACACAGTTGTCTGTTATAAATCGCAATTAAGAACTTCAGTTACAGGATTTAGTCACCGGTGGCACTGTATGCTATGCAAAATCCAGTTTGAAGTGAGTGCAAAACCGAACGTGAAAGATAATTAAATATACAAGACACTGATAAAGACTTGTTGACTAAATGTTTGTCAAAGGATTGAAGTAGTTTCTATCACTACAGACGTTAAGGCTGGGTGTTGTACAGTCACTCGAATGCCACATAAACATCTTAATAACGCAAAAACATCCCAACTAAACTGTGGCGCTTTGCAGTGGATAAATACAGGACTGCTCTGTTTAAAGGGAATATCTTACCGGCCTGAAAAGATCTGGTAATGTGATTGTTTATTACAAGACGAGTGAGCTTTTCAATTTGTAAGACATTAGGGCCCTAATTGCACATAGTAGCCAATTAGAGCTGGCTAATCAGGCAGAGATAACAGAGACATGCACACTTTGGGGATCCCGGGCTCTCAGCAGCCCTGCAGAGCCACAGATTCACAGACAGGCAGTTTGCATTGTTTGCTGGTTCAGTCTGCACGCCAGGGGATATCCCTGTGCAAACACTACTGTGAGCAGCACATGGAGGTTTAGTGTTAACAAACAAAGGGAATGCAGGCAGGCGACGTTTTCAAGCACAGACCTGGATTCAAACATCAGGGCGCATTCATTCATAGATTCCATGTGTTTTTTTTAATGTATTGGACAATTGATTGGAGAACCTTGAAACTGAAATTGTCTTTTAAAAAAGCCTTCGAAATCAGTAATAGCTGGCTGGCTGAAGTACATTATAATTTATAAGCCTGTCGATGAAAACTGTTCTCTTTATTAGCACTTCTGTTGCACAGGTTATGCTGTCGCTTGAGCCCCATCCAGAGCTGCATATACTGTACCCTATCTGATTCAGAGCACACTACCAGCCTGCTATGAAACTGTGTAGTGAGCCTGTAATCTCACTGTCAGTGGGAAGCCTGCGATTCAGCTGGCTGAGTAACTGGATCTCTGCTAAAGATGGGAAGAGGCCACTCTGCAGGGATCACAGGGGCTTGATAACAGGAATGTATTGATCTGAGAGAGTGGAGGGTGCTGTCAATTCTTACCTAATAAATAGAAACCCTTTCCAGTGTGAGTGCCGTTGAACTCGGACAGCGATTGCTAAGAGCTTCCATAGCCAGTAATTCGCTTCAATCAGATTTGGGATTCGATTGTGTGGGCTTTCCAACTATATATGATATGAACCTTGTTTTTTCTCTTGCTCCCCGTTGACAGATATTGTTTCTTAGGCTTTTAAATCGTTTTACTTTCTTGTTTTTCACAAACTATAGTCATTTCAACCAAGCAACGCCACCTTTCGAAGAGGCAAACAAATTATTCAGCAAAAAAAAAGGCAAAGGATAAAATATATTTTTTAAAAGTACTATTATAAAATAATTGCCAGTTACAGTAGGGATTAGATGCCTGCTACATCTTTACAGCTCTTCCAGCACCTTCCCCGGGGAACGCTGTCTGACGATGACATCATTCATTCTAATCACATGACACAGCAATGTAAGTGACAGTCACGCTGCATGCATTACCCTTCCATTCTGCACAGCTGAATCCACAAGGGAATCCCAGGCAATGGCAGGTCTGTGCTGCATCCCCAGGCCCTGGTGAATACAAAGCTCTGGAGTGCTTTAGAATGTGACACATCCCTACAGAAGAGAGCACAGCTCCACTCCTGCAAAGCTCCTCACCAGAGCCATCGCTCCTTATCGGAAAACACACGTGCAGCTAGCAGCACAGCTGTCACACAGACAGCTGTACTGCATATCACAGAGTCAGATCATATATAGGCATTTGTTTTCCATTCCAAGCGTGCATGGTAGCAGTGTTTATGCTCCCCTCTGTAATATCTGGCAAACTCTCACCACTCTATAAATACACACATTAAAAGAAGGCCCAGCCTCCCTGCTTTTACAGCCATCAGGGTTCTGTAGTGATCAGAAGGACATTATTTTGCTACCGGCCTTGGTTGAAATCCTGCAAACGCAAAGGAGTAGCACACAGAAACATTAATCAGCTCAGCTATGAAGGTCTGCAGTTTGTGCTGCTCCTTGTCATAACACTGCTATGCAGATGAGTGTTCCAGGGACTCCATTCAGAATGAGAGTGACTGTGATTGAATCGCACCAACAGCACCAATTTTAGAAATCCTGCAATGTAATGACATGAATTACTTTATCAAGGTCAGTTTCCACTGAGCAGCCTGCTCCCTACAGGCACAGCAGCCTTGTTAAATCAATCGCTGTCAGGTAATTAACATTCTGTTCTCAAATGGAATCTCCCGGTCGCCATGGTAATTACACGGTAGGTGTAGAAATCTGGTATCGCTTTCCAAACCTACGACTGAAAGAACAGGAACATCATGCACTCCTCACAACAGGTCCTCGGTGCCTACACCCTGGTCTGAACCAACAGGCAGGTGAGCAAACAGATGCACAGCCTTCAAGCACGTCCCCACCAGATCACTTACTATCTTAAGCCTGTGAAGAGTCTGGTTTTGAAGATTTTTTTTTTAAGTTGCTCTGCAGCATCAACAGCTTTACACTTATTTATACCCAACTAAAAAAGAACCCAACTCCCCCGCCTCACTCCCTGATGTGTAAAGATGATCTGTGTGCCAGAACAATGATGTAGATAACAGCTACTCCAGCTCCAAAGCTGCAATTTACTTCCACTGAGTGTCGAACAAAGGGAACACAAATTGCCTCCGCTCCAGCGGTGACGGTGATTGACTTAGAGGAGGGAGAGCAGGGAGCCAGGGGGCTGCATCGCTCCTCCGTCGCTCCCAGGCTGCAACACGTGATTCCCACTGAGCCAGCATGTCCTTGAGAGCCCTTCTTTCAGAGCCGCAGCTGGAGAAATACTCTGCTTCGCAAAACACAGGACCAGTCTGTCCTTCCAGGACTGTCCTTGTGTCAGTCCGCTTGCCAGTCTGCAGACCCAGATATAACCATCATTTTGTTCCAACTGTACCCTAAATGACTTACCTGGACTAATTAAGTGCTTATTAGAAGTTGATCCAATTAATTAATTCAGTGTACAGGACCAGGGTTGAGTAGCCCTGAGCTAGCTTATTCTAACAATTTATGTACAGCATTTTGTAACTTTTTGTAATTTCTTGGAGGGATTTTTAAACCACGATTCACCACAATATTATATTCATAACAGACTTAACCACATTTTGTTACCATCCATATTCAAAGGCAATGCAGCAGCAAAACAATGTCTCTGGACAGCCCAAGAGGTATCCCTCTGTGGCAGCATTTTCTAATCTGAACCTACCGCTGGTGTGGGACCCACAGTACAAACACACTTGTATTGGAGCGTCGATAATGTCCCTGCATATTGCTCCCTGCAGTCTCATAAATAGCACAATCCTCCTAACAGCAATACTGTCATTCAATACCCCTGTGCTGCAAGGTCGCTTGTGATAGAACCTACCATTTACAGCGCTCAGACGAGGAAAGAAAACCCCTTTCAGAACTTCGCGGAAGGAGCAGATGAAACCAAGGGAGCACTTTCCCTTTCATGATGACCTGCTGGAAAAACACACAGGGAGGTTTTCGTTTCCCCCGCGCGGCGGGGCGTACGGGAGACCCGCGTGTCAGGCCTGCTGTAATAATGGAAGTACAAAGGGTCGAGAGGTCGGAGCCTGACATTTTCTAAATGTGCTGACTGACATTTATGCAGCCCGCGGGCTGAGAGAGAGAGAGAGGGAGAGAGAGAGGGAGAGGGAGAGGGAGAGAGAGAGAGAGAGAGAGAGAGAGAGAGAGAGAGAGAGAGAGAGAGAGAGAGAGAGAGAGAGAGAGGGAGAGGGAGAGGGAGAGGGAGAGGGAGGGAGAGAGAGGGAGAGGGAGAGGGAGAGGGGAGAGGGAGAGGGAGAGAGAGAGAGAGAGGGAGAGGGAGAGGGAGAGGGAGAGGGAGGGAGAGAGAGGGAGAGGGAGAGGGAGAGGGAGAGGGAGAGGGAGAGGGGAGAGAGAGAGAGAGAGGGAGAGAGGGAGAGGGAGAGGGAGAGAGAGAGAGAGAGAGAGAGAGAGGGAGAGGGAGGGAGAGAGAGAGAGAGAGGGAGAGGGAGAGAGAGAGAGAGAGAGAGAGAGAGAGAGAGAGAGAGAGAGAGGAGAGGGAGAGGGAGGGAGGGAGAGAGAGACGTTTCATTGTGTGCAGGTTCAGGCTTTTCTCTTTATATCTAAAAGGGTTCTGGCATGGACCATGAATTCTAACAGGTTTATAGACTGCACCAGCTTTGTATATGCGCTGCTGACTTTACAGCCCCTTCTGGGTTTAGCTAAGCACGTTTCAGTAGCCTTTATACTGTTGTCACATCCGCATTGACCAGCGATACAGGACAAACAAGGCTTGGACATTTCATTTGAAACACAACCGTGATTGCTGTGGTATTTTTATCAGTACGTCTCCGCGGCTGAAACACAATTTCACTGCTAGTAAACGGCGATCCAGGAGTAAATACAATGGTTTTGCATCATTATTCTTTGATCCAGTGCTAGATTTCTGTTTGTTTATCAGTCCTATTTCTGCAAGCCTGTTATCATCATTGATTTATTTATTTTTTTAAACATCCTGGACCGGAAAGATGCAATTTGTCTCTAGCAGCTGCAGTCTGGTTAATTATACCCCCTCCTCTCTAATAAAGAAGTCTTTATTAAAACACAGGGCAGAAATGACATTGTGTGACGGCCCCTAGGGGGGCGCTAGGGAGCAACTTCAAGGGTGACTCATCAAACACTAGAATTACTTCATGAAGAAGAAAAGAGAATAATATATATGTGTGTGTGTGTGTGTGAAAGGAGGTGTAACTGCTGTCTTGAAATGAAAGGTTCAACTTCACAATAATAAGGGTAGCAGTGAAAATGGCCCAAGCCAACACAGACCCCAGGGAGCTGGCTGAGCTGGTTCAGACCCAGTCTAAACGGTTCAAGATTACCCTGAAGACACCTGCCGAGATTGTAAATAATGTCACTACAGTGCAGTCTGTCTGCTTGCCATCGAGCAGATCACCAACGCTGTGTTTCATTATAATGAATGCAGCTCGGCGTGTTTTCACACTGAGGATAATGTCATCATAATGATAGGGTTTATAAATAGAACCCCGAAGGGAAGAGAAAGGAAAGTTCAAACATAATTGAAGCAGCGACCTTCAGTTTACTGGCACAGACTCCCACAGGTCCAGGCTCTCTCTCCGCTCTGTCCTCTCTCATAATACCTGCGCAGCGGATCATCACAGCCGCTCTCCAGCGCTCTGCTATTTAAAGAGACAACATGCAATACACGTATGGGACTGATTTAATTACTGCACACCTCTTGTTCACCTGTGTTGTACAGTGCGCTATCACGCTGCTAACAATGGCAAGCGTGATACACTTGTCTCGAAAGAATTCACAGTGGGGTTTTTTTTTTTGTATTATTTTATTCAGAAATGCAATCACCAGCTAGCTAATCAAAGTGTCCAATTAACACTTCCAAATGATCCAATTAAAAAACCCAATAAGCATATTGCACTTGTACTAATATATGCATCCTTTAACATTTTCCAGTTAAAAGTAAAAAGGTTTTTATTATTTAGCAGCACGCCTGTCGAAATCAGAATGGTTATAAAGCTGAAAGACAGCTCCTCAGAGAACAGTGGCTGTCAGGAAGATATGAGATTCTCAGTGACCATGCACGCTGTAGGTTTGCAATCAATTGCTCCATATTTCCCCTTCCAGGTGCCATAGTCTTAAATATGTTCTCTCTTAGAAAGTGTTCCGAAGAGAAAACTAACACAGGACTCTTAGTGCACCCCAGGCTATGAATTGGGTTTTAGTTTAAAATGGGAAGCCATTCCAGACTGGTCGCGACTTACAGAGACTAGGGTGTGTGAACTATGCATCAGCTGCAGAGTCACTTACAACAACGTTTCACCCGAAATACAGAGCACAAGGAGGTGAAGTGACTTGCTCAGGGTCAAACAATGTGTGAGCTGGGATTTGAACCAGGGACCTCCTGGTTACAAGCCTTTTTGTTTAACCACCGGACCTCACAGCCTCCTCTAGCGAGACAGTTACCAGAAGGAAAATAATTTGCCTTTTGAAATCTAACAGTGCGGAGCACAAACACTTGAGAACTCATCGATCTGTGAAGAAACCTGCCTCTCTCTCTCTCTCTCTCTGTCTCTCTGTCTCTCTCTCTGTCATTTCAGATGATCATCTGTGTTTCTCTTTTCTCCTTGGTATATGAGGAGGTCCGTCTGGGAGTTACAGGGCCACTGATGCGTGGTGCCCTGCTATAATTTCAAATGCACCAAGGTACAGGGAGAAACAGTATATAATAAATGAAGGAAAATGAGCATGCTATGGGTATTTGAATCAAGTCTGGATTAAATCAAAATTATAGCATATAGCCATTAAGAATAATGAAGTAAAAGCATCGAGACCAGCACCCCAGACACTGCTGTATCAACACAATGTACGGGCCCTTGCACAGAATCCTTAGCACCCTAAAACTGACTGCCGCTGAATACATGAACACACACACCCGAGGAAGACTTACCGAGATCCTGTGCAAATCTTTAATTGAAATTCTGATGCAAATCCTGCTCTTTTAAATGTGTAACACACACTTGTAAAATAAATCACACTTGAATACTCAGAGAGGAACTGTGAAATGTTACAAGTTTATAATAAACTTGAGCTGCACATCCTGCCAAGCCTTTCTTATTCCCTGAAAGACACGGTCAGCTGCACATCCCTGTACACGACTGTTAGAATTATGATTATTATTATGAATATGTTTGGATTCATTTTTACTCCGAATCTGCGTGAGCTCTCATTTTAATTTATTTTTCCAGCTGAGGGACTGATAAAAAAAGGACACCATCTGGTGTACGATTCTCCCATCAGTCAGGCTCTGGTATAGCGAGGGGCTCCTGGAAGCTGGTATGTGAACGCAGGGGGAATCGTGGCAGATGGGACAGTAAAATAATGTAGGACTCGTTACAGAACATCTGTGCTTTTTGATCATCTGCTAACAGGCTTTAAACTGAGTCCGGAACACCACAAGTACAGCTGAAAGTGTTGTCACAGCCTTCAATTCTACAGCAGGAGATCCAGTCACCTTGTTTTTGTTTTTTTTTGCAAAGCTGCAGATTAATAAAAAGGAAGGGAATTTGACGATATTAATGTTGCGATTCCCTCCCGTTTGACAGAGAAAACCCTTTATTGTGTTATAGGAGGCTGTGTGGTCCAGTGGTTAAAGAAAAGGGCTTGTAACCAGGAGGTCCCCGGTTCAAATCCCACCTCAGCCACTGACTCATTGTGTGACCCTGAGCAAGTCACTTCACCTCCTTGTGCTCCGTCTTTCGGGTGAGACGTAATTGTAAGTGACTCTGCAGCTGATGCATAGTTCACACACCCTAGTCTCTGTAAGTCGCCTTGGATAAAGGCGTCTGCTAAATAAACACATAATAATAATAATAATAATTATCACTGACTATCCCAGGATCACTCTGGACTGTGAAAGGGTCTGCTCCCCCTGGCATGCAGTTTGGTCTCATAACAAATGCTCTGCAGGGATGTTTTAGATTGGTCAGTTTAAACTGGTGATGAAAGGGAGTGTGGTTTGGAAATTCTGGCCAATAGCATGTGTTTTAAACAACTTCTAATTTGGCCCCACCCACTCCCCGTTTGGCCACACCCACTCACGTCCCGCCATTTGGCCCCACCCATTCTTCCAAAAACAGATCCTGCACGTTCTTCTTGGAGACTCTACAAGGAACTCTCTTAACCAGTTAACCCTGCGACATCCTAACAGAAAACAAATGAAACACACTGTTTACAGCACAGAAACACAGAGAAAACACCTGGGTTTCATGGTGAAGATTTTGCAATTGTTAATATGCAGATATCCTTTTTTTTTTTACCTAAGTGGCGCACGTTGGGGGTTTTCCCTCCTCTCAATCTTCACTTGGTGAAATGCAGCGGAAGCTGGCGCGCGATGCCCCTAGACGGCTGTCAGAGCCTGGGTAGGATCATCACATTCTCATCGGGCGAGCTGTTGGATGCTGGCTGCAGAGTGGCGGCGTGCTGAGAGACAGCGTGCTCCTGCCTGAGCGCGTGATGGGAGCGACTGTCTGCTGTTGACCCTCAGTGTCTTAGAAAAGCACAGCTAGACGTGAAGCTCCACAGTGCAGTACATAACCCCAGCCCCCTCGCTGCAGTGCCAGAGATTACTTCTGATGTGGTTTCAGGTTTTAACATCTTTTGCCATCAGAAACAAGTACAAGCCATCTGAATAACAGACACATCAGCGAATGCTTGTCCACGCTTATAAGTATTCTGGAATTGAAGTATCTCCAGCTGCTGTCAGCACTCACATTCAGAGTGATTGAAGCGGGGTTCAAGTTACAGGTCAGCTAGGATTGCTAATGAATACAGAATGAAGTGAGGCGCTTCATTACGTTGAGCGCTAAGCCTTTAAACAGACCTCCAATGAGGAGTTTTATAAATACGCCTGCCCCTGGACTCCCCAGACCTCAATTCCCAGTGTTCTGACCGGGTGCTGTTGACCGCTGTTGACCTTAACACTCAGAATGCATCGCTGTTAACTGGCTGCCGTTCCCGTCCATTAGCCCAGGCGAAACAGGCTGGAGGTTCAAAGCCGACGCCTTCAACCCATCAACAGGTCAACCACCCACCCCAACCCCGGCTCATCATGAGCTGTTAGTGTGGCAGCAGCAGCAGCGTCCTCACACAGCAGCAAACCCAGGGGGGGACTGGGAAGCACAGCAGCCAGGTCAACAACTGCTAATCCAGCGCTACAAACCAGAGCCTTTCTTTTATCACACAATTACAGTGAGCCCTGCAACTCATGCAGCACTGAGATCACTCAGAAGTGCAGACAGCTCTAGCAGTACAGTACAAACATCTCAGCGCAAAACAGCAGGCTGGCAAACTAACATCGGGCACAGCATACGTATCCCATTTTCATTTATTTTACATTGTAAGACCTTGAAACTATTTCAGTAGTTGTCCCCTGGGATACAACAAACCCCTTTGCATGAGTTAAAAATGACTATTTTGTTTTTGTAATGTGTGTCTTCACTGAGCCACTGTAGAAAGACGAGGGTGCTCATCCAAGCTGACAACTTTGATTGAAGCTCTTTATTAAAAGCACCGGACATTACTATTTCAGATTCTCATTTTTTCAGCCTTCCATGACCTACGTGCTCTGAATCCGCATTGCTCCTCAGGAAACCTCAGCACCACAATGTCGTCAGCAACATTTTACAGAAAAACACAATTGTTTTGCAATAGGGTTAGTAAAGGGTTAAATGCAGTCAAGGCCACCGAGGATATCCCTACGCTCCCTGAGTGCCTTGATCAAAAAAGTAGTCCCGGCGGTGATGAAATGACTGTAATCAGGAAGCCAGTGCACTTACAAACCCATTAGGGAGAAAGTAGAAAGCACATTGTACGTCTAAATGCACCGCTAATAGCCTGGACTGCCTCTCCCTGCACACAGGCCAACATTGGTAGATTTTTGCAAGTGCCTTTGTGTTGGTTTTCTCAGTCTCAGAAAGTTCGATGAAATCCTTCGGTCTGTAACAATTGTATCACCTTTCCAGATTTTTTTCCGTCTGCAGCTGTGATATTCCTTATTTCAGTAGGTTAACATAAACAAATTCAAAGCCTATTCCTCCATCTCTCTCTCTCTCTCTCTCTCTCTCTCTCTCTCTCTCTCTCTCTCTCTCTCTCTCTCGTGTCCTGCCCTTCTTGCCATGGCTAGTTACACTTTCTGAAACGGGATCAGCAAACTTGGGCAGTTGCCACTCCTGTTCACAGCTGGGCAGGCTGCAGGCTGTCAAATGATTTGTATGTAAATAAAGAAGACTCAGGTTTGGTCATTATCAGCGAGGAAAGACGTCATCTCCCTGCTGTTGCCGGAGATTTTGTAGGGTCAGGGTCAGGTTTAGAGTGAGGGATTACATCATACATTACATCGACGAAGAGTTCTCTCAGGCCAAGAACTCCACTGTTGACATTTTCAGGTTTTAAAACAAATTTAAAACCATCTCAATCTAATCGAAACAGATTACGGAACAGATTACATCTCTTAATCCAGGTTTCATTTCTATACCCGCTAAGAGTTCATCCTCCTAGTTCAGAGACTCGACATCTGGAGTTAGAAAACGGCATCCTCAATGCTCCTCTGTATATAGAGTTAGCTCGGAACTCAGAGTTGCTCATTATAATTATATAAATGTCAAACGCGCTCCCACTTTGTTCTCCCAAAGGTAAAGTACCGCAATCTACATATTGAAACATAAACCAACCAGAACACGTACGCAACCCGTCAGAGACAAGACTCCCCAAAATCAACTCTCCCGAAGACAGGCGTTCTCTCCCTGGGATACAATGCATGGCATCAATTTCTTTCAGTAAACAACCCCATTAGCGTAGCGTTCCTGCCCTCCACGCAGCCACTCAGTGCCATTAGCCTGTAATTAACAAGAGGCTGTTAGGGTTACTAATGTCAGCACTCATTGGCAGCTGCAGGCTGTCTGCCTCGCTCCACATCACAGCACTGCCTGCCAGCCAGCTGGCCTTTACACACCTCGTCCTGAAGCAGGTTAAGCATCACCTCCAACCTTTTCATGAAGACCCCTGCTGCTGGGCTTCAGCGAACAGGGCCTCCTATGCACATCCAATAGGAAACATTGATAACATGACCACTATGATATTGACAACCAATTCATATTGCGAGTCTGTTGCAGTGATATTGGATCCTGATTGATCTAACTTCAATTTACTGGCATTTAGTGTCCCAGGAAGGCATGTGGATTTCCTGGGACACCTTCCTCAAAACAGGAGCAGGTTGCAACCCTGGCTACACCTCATGTTTAAAACGGGCCCTCCATTATTGTCAAATTCCACAGCAAGCAATAACGAGCAATAAGGAGATTGGGACCACACTGCTATCATTAGCATGAACCCATGCAGACTGTCAACCTTTTGCAGCACCACTGGAGCGTAGCGTGGCCAGCAGGGGTCCACTGCCTCAGTGTGATTGCTGTCATGCTGTGCTGTTATTGGCCCTGCTGGAGTTCTACACTCACATTCTAATTGTAAAAGTCTGCCTAGAGGGAGGAGGGCAGCTCACACGCATCCTCTGTACATTCTCAATGAGTTTTTAATGCACGCTCTCTCTCTCTCTCTCTCTCTCTCTCTCTCTCTCTGTCTCTCTCTCTCTCTCTCTCTCTCTCTCTCTCTCTCTCTCTCTCTCTCTCTCTCTCTCTCTCTCCTGCCTGTTGCTAAGCGATGGGAGGGATTTAGATAGAGCTGGCATTTTCCTGTATTGTTTTTCTTCCCATCAGAAACATCTGCGCGGATTCATCGTCATCACAGCAACAGAAACGCCAGCTCCTGAGCTCCAAGCTTTTCTGAGCACCCCAGGCGAGCAGCTTACAAACACTGGCACATCAACATGAAAAACAGCCCAGCTGGGCCTGGGAGCTGTCTTTTTTTAGGAGGTGCACTGCCGGCACAGTACAGTTATTAAACACATTTGCAAATTCAGTGAAGATAAGCTGACAGATTTTACAGCTCGTTCTAAAAACGTCCTGTTTGGTGCCTGTTCTCCATTTGTCATGCACTCCTGCCTGCTTTTGATAAGTGATGAGACGGCTTTACATCTAAACCGTTAAAGGTGTAACATGGCACCCATATACAGCACTGGTATGCACCCTGGGTTACTGCACAGAAGGACGTTGAACCATCAGTTCTCAGAGTAGAGGTCTACTCTGTGGAGGGCTGGGACTGAGCAGTGAGAATGCTCTTCTCCACAGATGTGATAAAGCCCCTTGCTGGTTTGAATGTTCCCATCTCTTGTCCTTGGGGGTCCCTGTGAATAGGGAGCGAGACAGATTGACGTCTTTTTCAATCTCCTTCCTTCTCGCTCCAGCGATGCAGCAGGACAGGGAGGGGAATGAGCTGCAGCTCTGTACTGCACACAGCGAAGGTGACCTTGAAGGAGCCGATATGAGGCAGTGTGACGTGTTTTAATCCTTTTCCCTGTCCTTTGCAATTTTCATTATCCACCACTGGGGATGAAATCCTCTGCAACTGGCATATAGAGGGAAAAGTCTTTTCTGTATCTAGAGAACCACTGAAAGGATTTAAAAAAAAAAAACTTTTACCATCTACTGTCAACATGGTCTAAGAGTAAATGAGTGTAATTGTGACTCTAAGACTGCGGTTCAAAACCTTGTTTGAATCACGCCCCCCAGCTTAGCAAATTTATAACAATAATTACTGTATTATTAGAATGCTCTCCGCGGCCCCCTAAAAAGTTTGAGTCCCGCAGCTCTAAGATATGAACACAGCTTTTGCAAACCCTACTGAATCTGATGCCTGCTAGTTTTTGCTAATTACAATGCACGGGGCTACAGTTTGTGCCTGGCAGACGTACAGACAATAATGCAAAGTCAATTTCATTTCCTTTTCACTCTTCTATGACCATCCCAGTGGACATCGCTTACAGAATAACTGTTTGAGAAAATAACCTCAGAAACAAGAGTGGTCCATTAGCAGACCACAGCATTACCGGCAAGCCCTGGAATGAATACGAATCTGAAAAGAGGACCCCCCCCCCCTACCCTTATAAAAATGAGCCTGCCTCTCTCCACACTCATCTTCTTTTGATTTCAGATCGCTGGAGCCGATGACACTGGTGCTGAATCCCCGGGGGTGTTGCTTTCTCACACAGAGTCTCAGCATTGCTCACGCTGTCGTCAATCTGCTCCCTGGCAAGATCAGTGAGACCAAGCAGCAGACGTGGGAGCAGGTCCACACAGCTCCGGCAGAACCGGACTGACCACGGCCCTCGGATTCTCTGCTCCTGGAGTCCCGCTCGCTAGCACTGTGAAAGAGTTTTTAAAACACGCGGGTTTGAAAATAAAATTGCATTAAAAAAGGCAATCCTGTTTTGGTTTATTTATAAGATGTTATTTAACAGAGGACGCAACTAATTCTCTACCGGGATACAAATACCTACTTTCTCACAGGAAAAATAAATCTGTTAGGTTTATGAACGTTAGAAACGATTTAGACAGCATTGCCATGGACCTCAGCTTGTATGGTACAGGACCCTGGGTGATATTCTACACATATTCAATATATACTGTATATGTTAACCCCTGTGTTAAATACACTGACAGAACAGGCCTGGTCAAGCTGTGAAGATTGGTTGCTACGGCAACACCGGCACCTCTAGACCTGCTTGTGGCCTGGTCTTCTAGTGGCAGCCTCCAACGGCCACAGAGATTTATTTTTCTGCCTCAGTGTGACTTTCAATTTGTTTTAATTAACAACGTATGAAAAATGTTGCTGATCGGCACTGTAAGGGGATCTCTTGTATGAAAAATCAATCTAAAACATCAACCCCAGTGTCTGTGGAGACTCTGTGCAGGGGTTTCTGCTTTGGTGTTGATAGGACAGGTTGTTGTTTAGATAGAAATCTATAGTCCAGTTCACTTTGTATTCACGCTGGATTCCAGATAGATGTCTAAAGGATTATGTTAACGTTTCAAATGCATACCAGGGTGCCAGGGAAGCAGCCTGCGAATATTACTTTGACTAATGTTGCAAAAAGAATGCAATTAAAAAAATTACAATCCAAACTTTTTTTTTCTTCAAAATAATGAATCTAGAAACAACAACAGATTGCCAAACATGATTCGTGTCAAAGAAGAATTCACCTTTTTCTGTCTTTCTTTCTTTCGTTTGCATCACCCAAAGACCGCCCAGCTAATACAGTAAACTCAGAGCACTCCAGCGTCACGCTACTGTGACAGAAATGACTTATTATGATTCCGAATGAGCGCGTGGCGCTCAGGGTGAGCAGCACACTGAAAAAACTGCTTTTAAAATGCATAAGCCTTCTCAATCTGTTCTGTAAGCCGGAGGTCCCATCAGACAATAAATCAGCCTGATGTAGGGAATTAAAATGAGAGAGCTTTCTCTCTCTCTTCCCCTCCCTCTCTCTCTCTCTCCCCTCTTCCTCTCTCTCTCTCTCTCCCCTCTTCCTCTCTCTCTCTTCCCCTCCCTCTCTCTCTCTCTTGCTCTCTCTCTCCCCCTTCTCGCTCTCTCCCCCTCTCTCTCCCCCCTCTTCCTCTCTCTCTCTCTTTCTCTCTCTCCCTCTCTTCCCCTCTCTCCCCCTCTCTCTTATTATTATTATTATTATTATTATTATTATTATTATTATTATTATTATTATTATTTATTTCTTAGCAGACGCCCTTATCCAGGGCGACTTACAATTGTTACAAGATATCACATTATACATTATTTCACATTATACAGATATAGAGATATCTCTCTCTCCCCCTCTTCCTCTCTCTCTTTCTCTCTTTCCCTCTCTCTTCCCCTTCTCGCTCTCTCTCCCCCCCCTCTTTCCCCTTCTCGCTCTCTCTCCCCCCCTCTCTCTTGCTCTCTCTCTCCCCCTTCTCGCTCTCTCCCCCCTCTCTCTCTCCCCCTTCTTCCTCTCTCTCTCTTTCTCTCTCTCCCTCTCTTCCCCTCTCTCTCCCCCCTCTTCCTCTCCCCCTCTTCCTCTCTCTCTCTCCCTCTCTTCCCCTCTCTCTCCCCCTCTCTCTCTCTCGCTCTCTCTCCCTTCTTCCTCTCTCTCTCTTGCTCTCTCTCCCTTCTTCCTCTCTCTCTCTTTCTCTCTCTCCCTCCCTTCCCCTCTCTCTCTCTTGCTCTCTCTCTCCCGCTCCCCCTCTCTCTCTCCCCCTTCTCGCTCTCTCTCCCCCTCTCTCTCTCTCCCCCTTCTCGCTCTCTCCCCCCTCTCTCTCTCTCTCTCTTTCTCTCTCTCCCTCTCTTCCCCTCTCTCTCCCCCTTCTCTCTCTCTCTCGCTCCCCCATCTCTCTCTTCCCCTTTTTTATAGCAACCCTTTAGGGTAACACTGTGCAGTGAGTGGTGAAAATGTACACCATGCAGCCCTCATTGGTCACCAAATTACCAAAACTTACCGGTAGAGTGCAAAGGTCAATGCAGCACTTCCTGTGGGCCCCAAGCCAGGACAGGCAACTTGGCATGAACAGGATTGGAGCCAGTTTGCAAGACTCACCCTGCGCTCCTTGCAGTAAATTTGAATGAGCAATCCATGCTACAACACAGCTTCATCTTAACCCACAGAATGGTTCCCTGCAGTGTCGACTACCACAGTATTCACACACAGAGTTTGCTTTTGAATTGAAGCACTGACGCATTACTGTTTAATTGTATTATTATTATTATTATTATTATTATTATTATTATTATTATCATCATGATAAAGTGAAGTGTTCATTTATTTCCTTGAGTGCCTGTCTGTCTCAGTCTATTCTTATTGTAAGCTTGTTGATCTGAAAGCTCCTCGTTTCTCAGCTGAGCGGCTGTGAATGAGACGTGACAGATGTTCAAAACAACATGGTCAAATTCCAATATCAGCTGCATATTCATGTGAAGTAGACTGGACTATCCTAAAACACCAGCGGGATATCGTGAACGCTATGCCCCACTCGGCCCCTGTCCCTTCCCACCCAAAATGGACAGACGCCTTTGATGCTGTCGCCATTATAACTCAAAGCACCTGCCACGATCGCAATTTACAGCGAGCGACATTCGTGACGACTCCCAGCTCGCAACAAGGTCCCGTCAATAAGGGATCAGTCACCTCATTTATTACTGCTTGTACAGCCTCGGGTCAGGCAATACTCAGAGCCCTGAGCTTCGACACACCACCACCCCAGCCCATCGCTGCTGCTCTGGATCACTTCAGACTGGGTATGTAACCTGGCTGATTGAAAGACTGCACTGAGATTTATTCCAGCTCCTGAATCACACTTCTTGTCAACGCTGATCTAGCGCCGTATCGCAGTGGAATAATAATCTCATATTACAAGTTTACATAAAAAGGCAGGTTGAAGCTGGTTTGTCAGAAAAACAGCTTGCATAATGAAGATGAAGAAGAAGAAGCGGTCTCAATTATAATATTTTAACATCAGAAGGGACTATACTTACAATCAGGCAAGGAATATACCTTAAAGGGAATGTGATTTTAGCCACAGTGGCAGGTTTGTTTCTGTTAAAGGAAACCCCTTTTTAACTGTGCTCATTTTTGGTTTTTATTGCTCTTCCCATTGTAAACCTGTATACCTTGTCCGCGTTACTCAGCCACACTGTTTGATCATTATATTACAAAGGTACAGTGTGGGGATGCCCAGGAGTAAATGCATATAGAGTAAATAAACTGCAGACATGAACACCACTCAAATAAACACAGGTCCTAACAGTAGCCAAGCAACGCGTTCCCTGCAGCAGCTGAAGGACAGGCAGGTGGACGGGCTTCAGGTTAATGACATGCAGCTCCACTTTCCAAACTGTAGGGTTCAGATCTAGTCCTGGGATGTTTGGAGTGTTTAAAAAGATGAACCGCTGATGAGGGGTGCAGTTAAAAGGGCAGTGGAATTTAAACCGTCGTTGTTCTTTGAAATTATGTCCCAATAATACCTCCATGCTTGCAGGAAGGGTTTGAGCAATTCCTGTACTGGATATTTTGAAGTATACTACATTTTATGCATTCACTTTTGTCCTTTTTCGTACATGCTGTACAAAACCAATGCAGCATATTAATGGTAAACCCCATGCATATACAATCAAGGCAGTGTGAACTATTATGTTTTCAAATGCATTTCTTCCCTATATATCTGTTAACTAGAATAGCCAGTGCATTGCACATGGAGCTCAGAAGCAGTCAGTACCGTACATGGCACTGAACTGTTGACACAGTAAAGAATACTCTTCCCAACAAGCGGCCAAGTGCTCCAGAAAAACTTTTTTACAGGCAGTAAAGCCTGACACCTGATCCCCTGGCAGTGTTCATTTCACAAGAAAACAGAGGGGAGGAAAGCGACATGGCCAGCCAGGAGAGGATCATGGGACACCCCAAACCAGTCTCATCCAGGTCATCTGAACAACAACCTGCTGTTTTCACACAGCGTGAGACACGTGCATCAGGGTTAAACTATGTAGACCATCTCGGGGCTTGACTTTCCCGGAAGTATACAAGCAACAGTGTGTGCTAAATAAGACCTGCCACCTGCCTATAAAGGACTTGTTGTATCATGTGAGGAACACTGCCAGATTGAAATCCATTCTGATAAAGATGGTGAGATGTTGGCTCATGCCTTTGTTATTTCTCGATTAGATTACTGTAATGTTTCGCTTGCTGGCCTTCCTGTCTCTAATCTGCGTCGGCTCCACCTGATTCACAATGCTGCAGCCAGAGTGCTTCCTCGCACGCTCCGTTCACAACACATTACTCCAGGTCTGAAACCACTGCGCTGGCTTCCTGTTCAGGATTGATTTTAAAATTCTAATACTTATAAGGCGCTTCATGGTCTAGGGCAGTGGTACTCAACTCTGACCCTCAAGATGTAACCCAGTCCAGGTTTTTACTCCAAGCAGGTTCTAACGTAGTTAATTGAAGAGGCAAGTAAGTAATTTAGGAGCTGGTTGGAATAAAGACCAGGACTGGAGTGGATCTGGAGGGCCACAGTTGCGTAGCACTGGTGTAGGGACTTGATATTTAAAATGGATTTTGAAATCAATTTTAAGAACACATCTGTTCGAGTTGCTTATTTCTGAGCTGGATTGCTCGCCGCTGGCTTCCTTTTCACTTATTTATTTTATTTGTAAAGCGCCCTGGGATGCTTGCATGAAAGGCGCTATATAAAAATTAATTGTATTATATTGTATTGTATTGTGTCAGTGTGTGTGTGTGTGTGTGTGTGTGTGTGTGTGTGCGCCGGTGTGTGTGTGTCAGTGTGCGTGTGTCAGTGTGTGTGTGTGTGTGTGCCGGTGTGTGTGTGTCAGTGTGCATGTGTCAGTGTGTGTGTGTGTGTGTGTGTGTGTGCCGGTGTGTGTGTGTCAGTGTGTGTGTGTGTGTGCCGGTGTGTGTGTGTCAGTGTGTGTGTGTGTGTGCCGGTGTGTGTGTGTGTCAGTGTGTGTGTGTGTGTGTGTGTGTGTGTGTGTGTGTGTGTGTGTGCTGGTGTGTGTGTGTCAGTGTGTGTGTGTGTCTGTGTGTGTGTGTGTGTGTGTGTGCCGGTGTGTGTGTGTCAGTGTGTGTGTGTGTGTGTCAGCGTGTGTGTGTGTGTGTGTGTGTGTGTGTGTCAGTGTGCGTGTGTCAGTGTGTGTGTGTGTGTGTGTGTGTGTGTGCCGGTGTGTGTGTGTCAGTGTGTGTGTGTGTGTGCCGGTGTGTGTGTGTCAGTGTGTGTGTGTGTGTGCCGGTGTGTGTGTGTCAGTGTGTGTGTGTGTGTGCCGGTGTGTGTGTGTCAGTGTGTGTGTGTGTGTGTGTGTGTGTGTGTGTGTGTGTGTGCCGGTGTGTTTGTGTCAGTGTGTGTGTGTGTGTGCCGGTGTGTGTGTGTGTCAGTGTGTGTGTGTGTGTGTGTGTGTGTGTGTGTGTGTGTGCTGGTGTGTGTGTGTCAGTGTGTGTGTGTGTGCCGGTGTGTGTGTCAGCGTGTGTGTGTGTGTGTGTGTGTGTGCGTGTGCCGCTGTCTGTGTGCCGTGTCATCTCCTGTCATGTGAGGATCTATTTCCATTACTTGATAAACCATCTGGAGACTTTTACTCTTGGACTGATTGTGTTCCAGCTACCTCACAAAGGTACAGGAGGCAATGGCAGAATGGAGTCCCATTACACAACCTCACTGCTATCTCAACCAGTTCACACTGGAAACCCACTGCAGCACCATGCTGAGCAACATGTGTTCCATTGTGATCCATTGGGTTACATTGCTGGTAATGCTGTAGTCTGCTAATGGCTGGGGTGCACTCTAATACACTGCTATAAATTTTTAAACTTCGCTGCATGCTCTATGTGCCAGAAGACATGAAGAGGTGAAGCAAGGAGCCTGGAGCTCACCCAGCTGCTAACTCCACACACATGCTTCAGCTGTGGGTAGCATGGAGTAGGCTGGCTTCACTCTGTCAGGCAGCAATTACTGTGCAGGGTAAACACCAACATTACAACCATCTGCCATAACACTTGTCAACAGGAAATAGAAGCACCTGCCAACCAAGAGCCTACTGGCAACCCTCTATCAGATAGATTTGCTGTCTTGTATATTGTGAGTGAAACTGCAGCGGGGAAATACAGTTTTTAAATATAACAGGCTCAGGGTTTATGGCTTGCATCGCAAAGTAATCAGTCATGTGACGGACAGTCCGTTTACGCCAGTGTGTGCTACATAAGAGTTTGCATTTTGGAGGGGGGGTTTGCCGTCTGAAGCTGGGGGGGTCTACGGAAAAGGGGCGTCCCCACATCAACACGTACATGCCCGGTTTGAACGCCCGACGCATGTGGTCACGCACCGAACTGTATACTCCTGTTAATAACAATGTGATAATAGTCATTTGAAACTGTGTCCGTGTCACCTGCTTCCTCGCCAGCGCGCTGACGGTCGTTTGCGGTCACAGCCGCTGAGTGAATTTTGAGAGCCTGCTTTGTGGTTTACATTTCTCAAGCTGCGTCGGGGAGATGCGGAGTGCCGCTGGTTTTTATTGCTAAACACACAGACAGAGCCGCACACGCAAGCACAAGCAGTATCGAGCAACACGCAGCAACACTCGCCAGTACCTACAGCGTGTGCACCAGTACGAAGAGGCGTCCGCTGCTCGAGTCCGCGGACTGTTGTGTTAATGCTGGTGTTAAGTCGATTAACATGTATTGATTATTATCATTATCCTAAGCGGATGCAGTCTGCACGTTTGCCTGTGCGCCTCCTCGGAGATTGATCTGGAGAAAAAGATTAAGAACCTCGGCGGAATCGTGCTGCTGAAAGAAAAACACAAGGACGGCCGTGAAAAAGCTTTACAAATAGAATAATACGTAACCGTCTCTCTCTCTCTCTCTCTCTCTCTCTCTCTCTCTCTCTCTCTCTCTCTCAGAAAACAAGGAAGGACGTTGTGGCTTTCAATTAAAATCGAATTCCTAAAATTGGGTCTGCAGACTGCTACTATGGAATTGTATTTACAAGGACTGCGGCTTTAGGAGGCGTTTCATTGTGATTATCATTGTTATTAATATTATTTTGTTTGTTTTCTTTAATGCACCAATCGCCACGCAAGTAAAAACGGACGCGGATATGGGCTTTGAAATATCAAAGAAGGAATTGCAACAATATTAGTATGATCTGCAAGAAGCGCGACTTGAACTTTCACATCAAAGGAAGGTGCAGTGTCCGTCAGTGAGAAAATGGTGCAATGCAACACTTGACAACTTAACTTGCAGGACGGCACCCGGAGGGTTAATGCATGCATTCAGCTGTTATCACTGGACACTCGCTTCCCTGTGAGGCACTGCCAGCAGTCCTGCGTTACGGTAAGTCAGTACACCTTTCTTCTGCGAGCCTGTTGTTTTTTTAGATCTATCTCTTACAATTACAGAAACTGCTCCACGCTTTCTTAAGATGAAAAATGATCATGCTGCTGTAAGATAACTGTCTGTAAACAGCGGCAGAAAGTAACCATGACAGAACTGATGTCGCTCCGGTCTAATGCTCTGTGATTTCATCATCGCTACAGATTCACCATGCCAGCCTTCTGGGAGAGGGCTTGTGCACCCCGCGATGTAAGACAGCGTTGATGGTGGGCTCCCTTCCGCGATCAAAGGAACTTTCTTCCACCATGCAGCTCTGCAGCAGCACCGCCACAGGAGAGACAGCGTTCTCTACTCCTAAGAAGTCCCTCTGGTTGCCTCTCTGTGTCCTGCTTTCCCTGACCTTGCTGGGGCCCGAGGTGGGCGGCTCCACATTAGACTGCCACCAGACTTGCATTTGTGCCAGCAACATTGTGAGCTGCTCCAAGAAGGAGCTGGAGAGCATCCCCACTGCTCTGCCCAGGTACACGGCCGTGCTGGACCTCAGCTACAACAGTCTGAGCAAGCTGCGGGCTGAGTGGACCCCGGTCAAGCTGGATAAGCTGCACACCCTCCTCCTGAGCCACAACGGCATGAGCTTCATCTCCTCGGAGGCTTTCTCCTTCGTCCCCAGACTGCGCTACCTGGACCTCTCGTCCAACCAGCTGCAAGGCCTGGAGGAGTACCAGTTCACGGAGCTGGAGGAGCTGGAGGTGCTGCTGCTCTACAACAACAGGATCTCGCAGATCGACCGCTCCGCCTTCGAGGGTGTCGCCAAGCTGCAGAAGCTCTACCTGAGCCAGAACCAGGTCTCCCGCTTCCCCCTGGAGCTGGTCAAGGAGAAGACCCGACTACCCGAGCTCAGCCTGCTGGACGTCTCCTCCAACCGCGTCAAGAGCCTGCCGGTGCAGGAGCTCAAGCTGCTACCGGCCTGGATCAAGAATGGGCTCTACTTCCACAACAACCCCTTCACCTGTGACTGCGAGCTCTACAGCCTGCTGGCGCTGTGGCACATCCGGAGGCTGAACTCGGCCATGGACTTCAGGGATGAGTACAACTGCACCCTGCAGTCGCCCAAGATCAGCGTGCGCCTCTTCCAGCTCGGGGAGGAGTACATGAACTGCAGCGCCGTGAAGGAGGCCGAGGTGGAGGCCTACCTGGGCGACAGCCTGACCCTTGAGTGCGACACCCGGAAGAGGGTCATGACCAAGACCTGGGTGACGGCGAGCAACGAGGTGGCTGCTTCGGTGAGGAGCAACCAGAGCGCCGTGGTCCTGGCCAACGGCAGCCTGCAGATCCGGGAGCTCCGGGCGGAAGATTCCGGGGTCTACACCTGCTATGCGGTGAGCGATTCCCTGAACGAGACCCTGTACGTGTCGGTGAGGGTACACAACTTCACCATGCCCGGAGACAGCGACTCCTTCAACACGGCCTACACCACACTAGTGGGCTGCGTCTCCAGTGCCATCCTGGTCCTCATCTATCTGTACCTGACCCCCTGCCGCTGCTTCTGCTGCCCCGGCGAGGAGAAACTCAAGCATGAGGACAGCATCCATTCTTCCATGCTCAGCGCCAGCGCTACCCCAACCCACGACTTGCTGGAGGGTCAAGCTGGGCTCAACAGACATGTGGCTTTTATCGAGCCTTCCAAAGACTCGCAAGGCCAGAACGGGAAGCTGAACCGCGGCTCTGAAGAGGAGCAGGAGGGTAAGAGAGGAAAGGGACACAGGAGGAAGTCAGACGGGGAGTCCATCAGCTCTGTGTTTTCAGATACCCCCATTGTGGTGTAATGCACAAAGGAAATCCCATATTTAAATAGAAGTATACACATTGTGTATGGACTCTCAGTGCACAGCAGAGCTTTCTACTGTGAGTAACACCTGAACGGAAGAGGCTTCGGGTTAGAGTTAAGTAATTACTATAGACAGGTCCAGCAACTTCATTTGTAGCACTAAACGTATACTGTGAATTGAGTTTGTATAGTCGTACAGTCCATTCAAAAGAAGGGTAGGGGAGTTTGGAGATGCAGGTGCAATTTTGTCAAAAAACAAAATAAGCAAGCTGTTATGGAGTCCAGCAGGAGTCTTGCGACACGCATTTGCTATTTAGTGTTAATAACTCACCTCCGCCCCCTATAGGAAGTAATGTGTCTCTGCTGACAGGAATGAGCAGGGGGCTCACAGAGTCACAGTGCAGGCAGGGGTCACGAGTGCAGCCCACAATAACAGCAAGCCGGGCTGTGATGGAGTAACAGGAGACAGCTCAAGCACATGGCAGGGACAGCACTGTGCAACACACTGGCAGGCGTTCTCTAGGAAAACTTTCCCTTGAACAGGGATTCAGCCAAAAAAAGAAGGGAGCTCCCCTCTGTTCCATTTCCAGGTGTGGTTTCAGGTGGTTTTTTTAATGAAGGGCTTATCTTAAGTTTTCAGATTTCTTTTTTTGCAGTCGTGTTGTTGGGTCCATTTCTGGGAGTTTGATTGGAAAGTAGCATAGGGCAAAAAAATAGCTGAGGGTTAGAGAGCAGGAGTGTGTGCTTTTGATTAAATCGGTAAGTCTTTTTAAAACTTAAATACTGAAATTCTCATACACACACACACACACAGAGCATATATATATTCATAACCCAGTTATATTCAGTATTCAGCTGCCATGCTGAGCTATGTTCTGTTATTCCACTGCAGTTTCTATATTAAAATCAAAGTTGCTAAACATTACACACGCTGGTGAAATCCAAGCTTTTTCTGAAACAGACCCAGATGTGGAAGTGTATTTAGATGATTTGGCTTGTCATCCATGCTCACACTGACTACCAGCCATACAGTAGAGTTGATAGTGCAATGCTGAGCTCACTTGAAGCGGCTGGGAAGCCTAGCTGTACTCCTGATCGCAGCCTGCACGGGGTTAACAGTCCTTCTCGTGTTATTGATGTGGATCCTGTGTGCGTCTCATTTTAAAATGCCATGTATTTATTTATTTTTAATTCTGTGTCGTTTTGCATTATCCTGTATGGTTTTTAGAAAAGGTCAAGTACGATTTGACCCAAAAAAACAAACAAACATTAAACCTGCAGTGTTTGCTCGAAATTATTTTTTATTTTGTCAATGTTTATATTCGACGAAAGTGATCGAATGAAAAAAAAAAAAGCTTTGCAGTGACAGAAGTAGCAAAATATAACCATTACTTGGCAGCCGCAGGGCTTGTGAGATTGCGTGAACATTGAAAGAGACTGACAGAGAGTTGGTCTAAAAAATACAAAATGTACTATACTAATAAGTAGCTAGAAACACACCACATGGGGGCTTATTTGTGAATTGCACCCCTAATCCTGGGGTGCAACTCCGGCCCAGGTCTTTGTTACAACCATCTCCTCAAATCCCCAATTCAGCCTGTATTCAGGTATTAATGTGTTCATTATTTAATCGGCAGCCTCTAAACCCCGGCGTGGATCACCCTCGCTGCTCTAAGCACCACCAGTGCTCTCAATGCCCGATATAAGAAACCAGTAAGACAGACAAACTGGTATTTTGAAAAGCGTTTAAGCGAGTTCTTGAGCATGAAACGGGATTGTGTGGAAGGCACAGCACGAATTGCTCGTTCAGACTCTTTGTTGTTTGCTCAGCTCATCCGCCACAAAGACAGTCTAATCACAGAGGATGCCGTGCTCCTTTCATGCTGAATAAAAACAATCAGACTTCTGCAGCAGACAGCTGCACTGAAACAACCCAGGCAACTGAAGCCGGTCCTGTTGATTTAAACAAAGAGATAGCATTGGAAATTCATATTGAAAATTGTGAAAGACACTAATTAGAAAATGATCGTTGGTGCCTAGATTTGAATTCCGCGAGTTTATTTGTATTTATGTATTAAATTGTTGCTCAGGAGATTATATTTATAAAGCTGTGCGATTTTATTTGATATCAAACTGCGTCAATAGTAAGACATTCGTTTTCTGTGTGAAAAAAGAAAAACTCCCAAGCTGTTATTCAGTGTTCTTGTTGTGTTCTGCTTTGAATGGAAGTAAAATACGTTGCAGAACAATCTAGTACTATTGTAGATACCTTCTTCACTGTGATGGGATGAAGTCGCTTCCATCCTTCCACGCAAAGACTTCAGTTATAGTATGTAAATAAATTCTGGGCACGTTCTGAATCGCATGGGAGCCTGCAGATAAAGCATGCAGCAGGCAGGAAACGACAGCTTTAGCACAGCCCGCCAATCCTGCGACGAACATGGAGAAACTTGCCAGCGCTGCTGCAGCTGGAAAGCAGCCCCGTTCCATTTGTCCAGATCCCTAGACTGCTGGCAATCTAATTAAACCTCACCGAGACAACCGTGCTGGGGCTGGACTTCATCACAATAAGCAGCAGGAATGCAGATGGAATTACTGAACATATTACTCTTGTAAACACGTGTTTAAACTGGGGCTTTTAAATAGACCCTGCATAGCAGAGTTTAATCATGACGACCCCTCCTTGATCCCATCCTTCCTGTAACGTTGAGCGACCTCTCGAACCCGGCTGCTGCTTGGGATCACCCCGCACTGACCTCTAGGGTACTGGCAAGGGTGGAATAGTCTGTTACCCCACAGAACCTCATCTCTGCATTCCGCTCTAGAGTGAGATTTCACTTAGGAAGCACACTAACCTGCTGTACATTTCAATCATGCTGCTTGTTCAAGCACATCACACAGAAAGATGCTTCATGTGCTCAAAGCAGTTGTTTGTGAATAGGACTGGGTTCGCTCAGGTATTATAGTAGCAAGCGGTTGCTGTAAAGTGATATAGCCAACAGGAGCCTGCTCTCGTATTCCTGCTGGTAAAGAAAGAGACATGAATCATGCAGAGCATAGCTTGAACCTCCAGCCTTCTCCTCCCACGGAGCTGCTCAGCATTATGAGTGTGAGCATATACAATATGCATCATAAACTCATCATGCAGTGTTCTGAAACAGCAGGCTAATGCAGAGGGTGAGGGTCAGGTGGCTCATTGATAGCAAGTTACACCTGCGTTCACTATTTCCACCTCCATGCACAGTATCGTCTTGTTTATAACACAGGGAAAGCCAGTCTGAAACAGCAAGTTTCATCTTTTCAGCAGGTTTGAAACATCAGTCACAGCGGCTCCACTCACCCTAGGAATGCATTGTAATTATGGGACTGCTGTCTGTGTAGCTGCTGCTAAAAAATACCAAGATGCATGCTGACTGTGTGCAGCTCTCTGCTGCTGCAATACCGAGCGGTTACGTTGTGTTATTCGGTACTTTTTAAAAGCCGCTACGCAGATAGAGCCTCCAGAATTAAAAGGGACTCTCGGTTGTTTTCGAGCGGAGAGCCAGCCTGTTTTAGTTTAGGTAACATGTACATTAGAAGGGGGAGCGGGTTAGGAATCTCGTGTGGGTAGAAAGTGATTCAGGAATGGGAGGGAGCCCCTGCCTGTCATTGCTGTGCTTTGCTTTCCTCTCTCAACTGTCTTCACTTCCCATCTGGAGAAATGGACTTGATCTGTATTGCGATGGATGTACATTTTGTTAATGGGAACGTTTAATAGGGTTAATATATTTGTACAGTAATCTGTATCCCCCCCACCCCAAACAATATATAGAGATTATAGAGAATATATTAAAAAAAAAAAAAAAACTAAAGAGATGTGTTTTATGATCATTGGTGTGTGCTGTGTGTTATTTATTTACCTGCATGGCTTTTTAAAGCAATGGGCTTCTTTGTCTGGTTCTGTGAAAGCTTATGAGGCTTAGAACTTCTGAGCTACAACTCTTTAGAAACTAGATGAAGCGGAGCAGCGTTTGGGATAGCGCGCCTTCCCCAGTGTGAAAGAAGACGTGGAGCCGAAACATTTCTCTTAGTTCCTATCTACTGAAATTTATCTATTGAAATTTACCGTGACGTTCTGTGTTGATAATGAATTGCTTAACTGTACACCTGCTCTGAGCTTTGCTGTGCCACTGTCTCTCCCCAGTGTGTGCACCAGGGTAGCAAAACCTGCAGGGCACAGACTCCGGAGCCAAATCATTATACAATAATTAACAAAACACGAAACTTCTAGGCTAGGCTCAATATTTCTATTTCACTCTGAATCTCGCGTAAGAGATTCGATTAGCAGCCGTGCAAAAAAAATATCCAAGAAGAGGGTTTCTGGAGGCAGCTGACGCCCTGAGTCAAAAACATCAGCCCACTTGCAAAAAGAGTATTAAATTATACAGCTTGTGACTGCTTCCAAAAAAAAAAGTGTGAAAACGCTGTCAGAAGAGATAGAGGACTATTTGCACAGCATATTTCACAGGGAGACAATGTCATAATGCTGGCACCTGCTTAGTATAGGCTTTTTCTAACTTGTCATTATGTTTGGTGCCAGCTTATTATTATTATTTATTTCTTAGCAGACGCCCTTATCCAGGGCGACTTACAATTGTTACAAGATATCACATTATTTTTACATACAGTTACCAATTTATACAGTTGGGTTTTTACTGGAGCAATCTAGGTAAAGTACCTTGTTCAAGGGTACAGCAGCAGTGTCCCCCACCTGGGACTGAACCCACGACCCTCCGGTCAAGAGTCCAGAGCCCTAACCACTACTCCACAGAGCTGCTTCCTGTGAATACAGTATAAAACAGTGCATGCTCAAACACAGCGAGCGGGTGGGCTTGTCCCTCCAGTTTGTGTAGCCGAGCTAGTCATGGAGAGGGGCTGCCTCGTCAATCTGCAGGCTGTCACTGCCCGCCTCCCCTCGCTGCGGTTTTTCTGCTCATAACTCTTAAGACCCGTCTTCTTTAAACGGAATAAATAAAAGTCATTAATCAGCCATGCAGCCCCTCGGGCTCCGTTTGTTCCAGACGCTGCACTGCGGATAATAAATCCACTCGCGCTATCGCAGCTTTCGGAACAGCCGAGAAAAATGTACTTTAAAAAAAACCAAAAAACATTTAAATAATGGATAGCGGCGTTCCTGTAATCTGTCAGCACAGCAGGACGGAGTCTGGGTCTATAGCTTCAGCATCACAGATCCATCCAAGAGATCAAATCATGGCTATTGCCACGGGCTGCCATTCCAAATGGTGGATTTAAAAGAGAGAAGATTGGACTGCAGCCCCCCCTCCCCTCCCTCTCCCCTCTCCCCTCTCCCCTCTCCCTCTCCCTCTCCCCTCCCTCCCCCTCCCTCTCCCCTCTCCCCTCTCCCCTCCCCTCTCCCCCTCCCTCTCCCCTCTCCCTCCCTCCCTCTCCCCTCTCCCTCCCTCTCCCTCTCCCCTCTCCTTCCCTCCCTCCCTCTCCCCTCTCCCCCCCTCCCTCCCTCTCCCCTCTCCCCTCTCCCCTCTCCCTCTCCCCTCTCCCCTCTCCCCCCCTCCCTCTCCCCTCTCCCTCTCCCCTCTCCCCTCTCCCTCTCCCCTCTCCCCTCTCCCTCTCCCTCTCCCCTCTCCCTCTCCCCTCCAAATCTTTAACAAACACACAGTTTCGGGGGTCCTTTCAGCGCTGCCCTGATTACAGACATTCCACCTTGCTCCAGCCTGCTCCGAGACAGTCCCACAGGGTAAAATATACTGGCGACTTCATTAAACACACCAAATGCATCACGGTTGAGAACAGCGTCCTGATATAATTAACAGACTCGAAGTGATGCACATTGAGAGGATATCAAGTTTCTTACAGGTTAAAGGGGGTTCACGATGTTATTGTTGACAGTAAAGCGACAGCCACGCCTTGTCACTGGAAATGCTGTGGCTGTGTTCTGACCCTCTGGAGAAAAACAAGTCTCATGACCTTCAAAATGCAATCTGTTTCTCAATGGAAGAGACTCCGAGCATGAAATCCGCCGGCAAGCTGAGTGGAGGATTATATTCTTTAGGGCATAAACATAAAAAATAGATTCAAAAGACTGGGGTGAAGTGCACGGCCAGAGAAACACAACTCACTGCTGCCACCTAGTGCATTTCAAATGAACAGCACCGTAACGGTGTGTGTGTGTTTAAATTATTTTGAAGCTGTTACAGATAGCGCTTGAAGTTTTCGGGTTATATTTTTGATCACATGACGTCGCTTTAAACTTATTTTGAGCCGATTCTGTTTCTTAATTCAACTCAGAAAAAAAGCTGTTCATTACAAAAACAATGCCGCTTGTTTTTACCTTCATATCTTGACTGAGGCTGAAGCTGGTTCGCTTTATTATTTCAGACAGACGCGATAAATGACGTTAATTCTCATCGCTGCGCTTTCGTTAGAAAGTCCACCATTTAAAATCTCCTTGATTTGTAGCAAAGAAAACCAAATACACATCTTAAATCCGGTGTTTAACTAGTAGTGGTATTTGTATTAGTGTAAGCATTCTTATGGGAATGTTTGCGTTTTATGTGACTTGCCGCGCCTGTGTATCTGACTCAGGGATTGTTTAGCTAAGACTGGAGAGAGAGAGAGCAGCGGTAGTAAAGAAAACAGAAACTGTTCCTTTATGAGTAGAGATCTGAAATAAATAAACCAGCAAAGTATTTCAAGGACCGGACAGCCTCGCCGGGTTCTCTTATTATGAAACACCCGCATACAACGCTAGGATGCAGACACCGCCTAACAACGACTAGTTAACATTTAAAGGGAGGTCGAGATTTGGAAAAATAACCCCTTAAAAGTTCAAGCCCTGGTTATAGGAAACTTTGAAAGTTTTTTTTTTTTTAAGTCATAACTTTCATCATCTTCTTCTGCATTTAATTTAGTTAGGAATTTGCTGTGAACGGTTTTTTTTCGTTCTTTTTTCCCGAGCTGCTCACCGGCGGAGCTGCTCCGTGCTGATAAGAGTATCCGATGCACCCACGACACGCAAGGCTGCTTCTTCAGCCGTCAAGTTAAATTACCGGGGGAGGCGGGAGGGGGTTAGACGTGATGAATTTTTAATAATTCCTTTCTTGTCGATGCATTAAGAATTCACGAAGCGCTTGGAAACGATGCTCCGGCTACAGCGGTATTAATCTGCAGCCTAACGTCGCCGCCCGGCAGCTGTTTGGAGCACGATACTGAACCCCCCTGCCTCCCTGGGTATCAGTTCTTGCAGGCTTCAGCACATTCATTTTTGACTCAACAGCTCCCCCTTGTGGGATCAGAGGGTTTGATGATACAGTAATTCTAATTGTAATACATTCCGTATCCAGCATCCAGGGGAGATGTGTTTAGCGTCTTTGCTCAGTCACTCTGAAATCTCCCTGAATATGTAATCTGACCAGACTGACCAATTGGTGAACAGCTCCCCCTTGTGGCATCTGAGGGTAAACAGAATCATTCAAGACAGCAAGCACGCCCATGCAACCCTGAAGCACAGATTAACTAAACTGTTTTTTATTTTCTGTCTCGTATACTCGTGTACATTTGAGAATGGGGTCCTATATGCAGTAGTGTGCAGATGTGTTAGCACACCTCACGTTTTGTCATTGATATCCTTTATATGCCCGCCTGCATGAAAACCTCTGGGTGGGAGAATTTAAATTTTCGGCTTAGTAATCGGCGATATAGAAACAACAGGCAGTCGCTAATTAGGCATCTTAAAACAACTTCTATAAAGTCTCCTGCATTTTAGGATCTGTGGCTCTGTATTCTCTTTCTATTTTGAATGAATTGCATGTGTGGCCTATTAAAGTCATCAATTAAATTAGACCATCACTAACTAGTGGTTTGATTTCACATGCAAAGCCACAGGAGCAATGGGGTGTTCTAATTAAACAGCACACGATGTAAATCAAACCTACACTTCCATTCAAATAAAGCGAAGGAAACCGGAGTGTTTCACAGACAGACAGACTGCCTGCTTTTTATTATATACAATACAGCACATCCGATGTACAGTCTGACTTGCACTGCGACAGATGACAACATAAACACGTGTTCAAACTGGACAAAGCAAGCTCCAAACCGACACAGAACACACGTGACGACAGCCATCAACACGTCACACGTGACGACAGCCATCAACACGTCACACGTGAACCATCAACTCAGCAGCAAAAACAAGAACGCCGCCTCGTCTCAGGTGACGTCATTTACAACTCAATTGAATACAACGTCGGAAAGGTTTTCCAGAAAATACATACCCCGGCTCATTCCAAACCAAGCTCTCCGCAGGCGAGTCTCGCTGGTGTCGACCGGGCTGATTCACCATTCAGAGTGAAACAACTGAAGAAACAGCTGCCTGGGTCTGACTGGATCTCCAGAGCGACCATCACAAACCCAAGCAGCTGTTTCTGCACGTGTTTCACTGACTTCCAGCACCTGATTCCTGTCCAGCGCTCAGTCCAGCGCCAGTCACTTCAGTGTACTGCGGATTTTCCCACCGTGTTTACAGTACTGTACTGCAGCCCTGTTACATACCATACCTCTATTCCACAGATGCACCACGCTATAGAGGGGCTGCCATTTGGAGGTATTAACGCAATCCCACTATTCTTAACAGTCAAGTATAACGGGACCTTATAGAACAAACTGGAGCTGAATGGGATAGAGGATCGGATGAGTCCATTACAGATTTATAAAAAGCAAGCCTGAACCTGCACCTTCGAGGATATAAAACAGAATTAAAAACACTGCCTGAGTAATTGGAATAAAAGCCATGATGGGAAACTCCACAAACAGTAAGAGGACATTTAAAAAAAGGTTTTGAAACGTAGCTACTTACTCTTGAAGCGCTGGATATTCCGCCCGCACTGCATTCACTTTACAATAGAGAACGGCGGGGTGATGTCACCGCTATTGGAATCCCAGAGGCAGCTTTGAGCTACCTGGATACAGCCCTGTTTGGTTTGATTCATTTTGCTTTAGTTATAAATCTCTTTGTATTTCTACGCTGCTCACACTGTTACAAGCATCACAAATCCACCAATCACCGTTAAGGGTTCCAGTGTATCTTACCTTGTATACAGACGTCATCTAGTGCATAGAACACACGAGGATTGTTACGTAAAAAAAATGGTTTTTTTTTTGTTTTTTTTTTACTAACAGTAGTTCTTGAATGCTTTTGTTTTCTGAACAGTAAAGCAAATAGACCTGCCAGAAAGACTGAAAATGATGATGAGCAACGTACAGTCAGTAAGGAGACACAAGCACAAAACACAAATAAAACACACGACAAGATCAAAACAACACACACGACAAGATCAAAACAACACACACGACAAGATCAAAACAAGACACAAAAACAAACCCTGTGTACAGTGACAAGATAGTCACTCCTTATTTTGGTTCTTTGTTGTAAAATACCATGCATTGCTTTTAACAAAGCTCTGGTTTTAAAATAGCTTGGTATCCTCCATCATGTTCTAGAAAAACAAGTTTTCATTGTTTCTTAACTGGGTACAGCCTGACACTGCCTAGAGCAACAATCACCACCTGCTTTTTATTTGGTTTCAAACACACTCTCTGTGATCTTCAGGGAGTATTCACAATCGTGAAGGAGCAGTGCTTTACTGACGTCTATATCCACGCCTTGTATTCGGGTGCCAGATGAGTCCGATAGCCAGATCACACTCTCTCAACTGAATGAACTTGAATCCACCGGCCACACCCGAGACAGTGACACAGCGGGTGTGACACCCTCAGCTTCTCTGAATCCAGGCAGAACGCAGCCTGCGGAAGGAGGAACCTGCTCTGAAAAGAGTCCCTGCTTTCAATTCACTTCAACCTGCTGGAGAAATATTAGGAGGGGTCCGTCTGCAGCATCAGCAGTTTCGGTTCAATAAATAACCCCCCCCCCCACACACACACACACACACACACACACACACACACACACAGTGCAACGCGTTTAGGGACAGTACAAAGGCACATTCTATATGTGGTCAGACTCATATCTGGACCTCCTCCTTTGGTAAGTAGGCAAGTAGGCGTTTGTGATCTGGTTCATCACCACCAGCGCTGGGCACAGCAGCAGCAGCACACACACATACCACAGCGCCCCTTTGATAGTGCCCTGGAACCAGTCTGAGCACATGGCCAGGACGAGCGTGCCCGTGGCCAGCAGGTAGGTGACCAGCCCGCAGGTGGCGTGGTACAGCCGGAGCCGGGCCACGGAAGACACCCTCTTGGGGAAGAGCAGGCAGACGCCACACAGCACCTGGCAGCCCACGGCCACCAACGTGGCCACACCCAGGAGGCTGTGCCAGGAGGTCAGGTGAGGCCGCTCGGACACGTTCTTGCTGGCCACGATGAAACCCAGCCCGGTCCCTCCAGCGATCGCCACCAGGGCCTGCAGAACCCAGTGCAACTGGACCTTGCCTTTCCGAGACTGGAAACAGAACGGGGATCCCTCGCTGGAGAAGAGCAGCACACCTTCTGTCATGCAGAGGCTGAACTGAGAGACAGAGAGAGAAGCAGGGAGAGGCTGCCCGGTTAAAACGAGAGCAGGGGGTGGGTCTGCACACACAGGCCATTTATTCATGCACTAACACTCTGGGACACCCCAAAGGACTTCCAGCGGAAACGCTTGTCCAGTGATATTCTACAAGTCATGCTCTTGTATCAGAGCTTCACAGAGAGCTGCGCCCAGTACTATCAAAACAGGAACTTACATATAAAAACTGTTTCTTGTTCAATAAATAACGCAACTGGGATGGCAAGAAGACTCCTATTGCATAGCGTGATCCGGTCCTGGTTTCACCAAGAGTTTAAAATCAGACACACCCGAGCTTGCTATCCGTACACTGCAGCTAATCAAGCTGCTGTTAAAAGCTGGGATGGGTGAAACTGCTATGGAATATTTCTATCCCTGTTTAAGATCGTGAGCTTGTCTCCCAACACTAGAACTCAGTATAAGAGGCTGTGTGGTCCAGTGGTTAAAGAAAAGGGCTTGTAACCAGGAGGTCCCCGGTTCATATCCCAGCTCAGCCACTGACTCATTGTGTGACCCTGAGCAAGTCACTTAACCTCCTTGTGCTCCGTCTTTCGGGTGAGACGTAGTTGTAAGTGACTCTGCAGCTGATGCATAGTTCACACACCCTAGTCTCTGTAAGTCGCTTTGGATAAAGGCGTCTGCTAAATAAACAAATAATAATAATAATAATAATAATAATAATATAAGATGGCGCCAGCTTTGAATAACAGCATGGTTGAAATACTTCACTTACTCCAATGGACATGCACACGGGATGCCAGGAGAAGAGACCTGTGGAGGCAACGGAAATCAAATCAGAAACCCACCACTGTCTGACTTGAGCATCTGCTTTTAGCAGCTAGACTCCAGTATCTAGAGCTCTGAGCGAAGACACACACTACCAATCTACCATTCAAATAGGGGGTATTCAGTATATCAGTGGTTGTTTTGTTAAATAAATATTGTTATTACATTATTAAATCACATGCTCCCAATCGTATATAACACAAACACATTCTCAAATACATCACTGACACACAGGTATAAATCTAAATCCTAACCCCATATCTACAGTGAGAATTATTACATCATAAGATTAGTACGATGACAACATTTATAAATGGGACCTTACATTTTAAGGAAGTAATTAATTCCCTTTAAGCGTCTGTAACTTCAGTTTTTTTTTGTGATCCTGAACAGTCATCTATGACGATTATGACATTAAATAATAATAATAATAATAATAATAATAATAATAATAATAATAATAATAATAATACTTACTTGTTCCAGGTCGGGACAGTAGCGTTATGAATATGGTCAATCCCAAAGATATAATATGGGCAGCGACAATACCCACTTTCCGTAGCCAAACGTAGAGCCAAAACTCCTTCATGCCGAGTCCCTCTTCCGCGACACTGCAGTGAGGGTGAAACACTGCGGCGGGCATCACCTTCTGCAGTGCCTACCGCGCACACTGGCACACTGCATCCATGAAGAGCATGCGAGAAATAAAACACTGTATTATTAGCGAGATCGCCACTGTACAGTCATAATGCGAGGTCAATGATTTTAATTATATTATTGCAAGTTTTCTCATTCTTAATTATTATTTTTTTTAAATATATAATAATAATAATTACGAACCTGGTTGGCTTAAGCCTTTAGTTTAAGTTGCAAACTGAGACGTTTTGCAAACACATGCAACTCTAAACGTGCTGTAAGTAATTTACTGTGTGTAATTCTGCCTCAACACCGGCGGAGGACTCGAGGTTTTGTTCAGTAGTTGTTCAGTTTGCTGTCGATCGTGTAGTGCATTTGTCAGCCCGGTTTGCCTTGTTTTATATAACGCTGCTGTCGCTTTCCTATTCATGTTTTGACACGGGATCACCTGAAATATAATCCGTGGGATCGGGTGGCTGTTTAAAATCACTTCCTGGACGAATGCAGCGGAGAAACAAACAAGGATCCCTCATTCAACCGAGACCACCTGATGGGACAACAGCGCGCCCTACTGGCTTACTTGCGCAACTGCCGCAGTCAGCGAGCGGGCAATATCATCACACCGAAGGATAGAGGAATAAAGATCTACCGCGACAGATCATAAACTTAGGATGGCCATTCGTTTATAAAAAGTCCCGGATACCCACCACCACAGACTTGAGATTTTGGATGCGGTAACTTTGCAATGGATTTTTACAGCGTTTGTATGCATGGGTAGATACTGACTCCAAAACACTTGCCGTTTTTTTTAGTTTTCTGAGTGGAATGGGACGCTAGCGGATAGCTGCTCAGACCCGGATAAACTCGAGTCTTGGACAGCCTTACCTAAGGTAACATCAATAGGTAGTCGAGGATTACTGCTATGCTTAGTGAGGATCTGTGAAACGAGCCAGAAGAGTCAATGCGAACTGAATCAGCAAACTGAACCAAGGGGAAATCTACATAAATATCACTGATACACACACACGTGTATTACATTTATTTGTATTGTATCGTGGTAAGTTAAAAAAAAATAAAAAACTGTCGCTGAGGTCAGGACAGACGTCACACACATGACGTATTCTGTACGGTTTACCTCATTTGAAAGTGGAACAACAGTGACACCCAGTGGTGAGACGGGTTCATTGCTGTGTGTGTGATCTCCGGTGGGGTTTTCATCTAATTGTGTTGCAGGTCCCCCAGCAGCTGTTAAACGGTGCGACAGCGTTCTCCTGGTTCCTAGATAACAAGCCAGGGAGCTCCCAGCTTCATTAGCCAGTCACTCATGCATGTACTTTGAGGATGGGAACATTAACATGTACAGAACCAGTTACCACGTCTTCAATGGGCAAAGCCCCGTGTATTTACCTTACCGTTTTACACAGATCAACAGAGTGACTATCAAGTTTTTAAAAGTCCTTTTTGCTTTATCGACATTACCACTGGTCACCCCTTTCATCACGCTGCGAATCTTCCCTTGGTTTGTTTTGATGTAGTTAATGTAACTCAATTTGAAAACCTTGGTTAGCAAGCCTTTGAGTTAGCATGTGCTGCAGGTTTCTGATGTCTCCAGTATTGTGCAGCACTGCCCGGTTCTGATCAGGCATTCAGGTTTCTTCACCCATCAAAGACATTTCAATCATTTTCAGCTTTGCTGCTACTTTGAAGAGGTGAGAGGTTCCAAGGGTTATTTTACAATGAAGAATAAAACAGGCAGACCTCCTCACATTCTGAAAACTGTGTGTGAAAATATATACATAAATAAATAAATAAATAAAAAATACTCAACACGCTTCTTTAAAAAAAGTACAAATAAAATGTTTTTATGAATAGAAAAAGCAACAGTTCTCAGTGGCATTCGGATCTTTTAATCCTTCGGTTTCTTTTTTTTAATTCAATGTACGTTCTGTGTAGCAGCATAACGGGTAAAAGTCTTGAGGTATTTCTATATTCAGACAGTTAAATCAGGCGCGCGCACACACTTCATACACGCACGCACGCACGCACGCACACACACACACACACACACACACGCACGGACACACGCAGCCCCCATTCACACAAGCACACGCACACACACACACGAATCCAGTGTCCACTCCGCTCCGTCTGTGGCAATGGATCTCTGAAGATTCCTTCCTCGACTGGTTTGAAAGGCAGGCACTCTGTCAGTGATGCAGTTTCGACTGCAAAGAAAGAAACAGAGAAACCAGGCTGGTTAGTATGGCCTCAGCACAGGCAGGCTCGCTTGAACTCGAACCAAGCAGCCACCTGAACTGCACCTCCACCCACCTTCTGCAGGCTGAGCTTCCTCTCCAGCCCGGCTGAGATCACTCCCTTGCTGTCCTTTCTCTTCTGGAAGAAGCTGGTGTCGGAGGAGGTGGCTGAGCGGTTGGGTTTGGCAGGTCTGGGTTCGGGGGGAGCAGGAGGGAGGGGAGCAGGGGGCCTGCTCTTCCGTTTCTTCCCCAGCCCCTTGGGGTCACAGTTCAAACCCTTGCTGTTGGCTGTAACTGCCTTGGCCCTGGAGCTGGGGTCCTTGGGAGGGGGCGGCCTGGGGGGGCGAGTGTCCGAATGGGGGTGGGGGGCCCGTTTGAAAAAGACAGGGCCAGGGGGCGCTTCCGTTGGGGCCGGCTGGGGGCGGGGCTTGTTGCCGGGGGAGATTGCTCCATTGATCGGTCTGTGAGGGGAGGGGGCGGTCCTTGTCGGGTGTTCCGAGGACCCGGGAATAGGCGTCCTGCCTCCTTCCTGAAGCACACAGTTCTTCTTGTTAGGCATCGGGTCCTCGTTGGCGGGAGGCGGCTTTTTCCTTTTCCGGGAAGCGGCATTGTGCTCCAGGTTTGGCGCCCCCTTTGTCCTGGATGACCTGCTGGCTTTAGTGCCGGGGGTGGGGGTCCTGCTCAGAGAGGACGGGGAAGGGGTGTTGGCAGCTATCGGGGACACTATGGACTGGCTTCTGCCCCCCGTGGAATCTGAAAGCCCGCAGGCAGTGCCAGGGTTGGGGGAGGCTGCTGTGCAGTGCTTAGAAACCCCAGAGGAGGCAACAAAGGAAGTCCTTAAGGGAGAGACGGCTGGAAGACAGGAACCAGCAGCAGAGGAGAGCTGGGAAGACGAGGAAGAAGAGGAGGGTGCTGGGATAGGTGCCGAGGTACGCTGCGATTGGAGGTCAGCTGCTTGAGGTATTTTCCTGCCGCAAGAGGAACAAACACATTAGCAGCTACCTGATACTCTTTGCTTGGTTAGGTAGCGATTGTACTTGCGAGATACAAGATACAAACCTCACTCTTCCTGTTCTCCCCCCACTGCATGTCATCCCCACGCACACACCAAACGCGTGAGCTAACTAACCCGTCACATTACATTTCTATCTTACCTGTTACACACTTCCATTCTCTGTAGACCGCGGGTGTGGAGTTCTGAAACATGTTACGCAACACCTTTGACTCTGTTCAGACCGCGCAGGACAGCGCGCTTGCTCAGCACTTACTTCCACATGTGTGAGTTGACGTGCCGCTCCACCATGGAGCTGAGCGCCGAGCGGATCCGGTCGAGCCTCCTGTTGAAGACGAAGCAGCCTCGCCCCAGGGAGCGGCCCCCGAACGAGCACAGCTGTGTGGGAGAGAAGGAGAGGGGGAAGGGGGTCACTGCCTGTACGCGCTGCGCCTCGCTCGGCTTACTTACAAACTGCTTTGCTTTTCCAGTCTTCTTCCCTCATGTCAGTTTCTTCCTAACGCACCCCTCAAGTTGCAGTCTGTCATACAGCTGCATCAGCTAAATCGGGCACCCTGCCCCTTTGAAAACGCTAAATCTTTGCATCCGCCCGTTTACTGGGTGCAGTTCATTAACACTTTAATAGCACCTGATAAAGCGGTCAGCTTTACAGGACAACGCGGTGCTTCCGTATCGTCTTGCAAAAGAAACTCAACATTTTGCTACAATCTTTCACTCTGTTGGCTCCGCTTGCTCAAAATCCAAATGGTATCTTAAAAAGACGCGTGAGTTTTTAAGTAGCTGATTCTCTAAGGAACTCGACTCGTGTGTGTGTGTGCGTGTGCGTGTGCGTGTGTGTTAGACCTACCCCCTGTGGTTTGGGATGCAAAGTGGAGTAGTGCCAGTCTGGTTTCTCTGCCTCCTCCTCCTCCTCCTCCTCCTGCCCTTCACTCTCCTCGCTGGACAGGTGGCTGTTGGGCCGTGGCGTGGGGAAGGGGTACAGGGTCCGGGCGTCTGCCTCCCCCCAGGGGGCGCTGCTCTCCTCGGGGTCACTCCCCGATGACAGCCTGGACCTGCAAACACAGCGCCAGATCAGGAAGCAGCTCCAGCAAACGAGAGCCACCCTTTACCGTGTCTGCAACCCCAAGCGAAACCCCACAAGATCGTGCTGAACCACAACATCAAGGAGAACAACGGATTCCTGCCAGTTTGCTTCAGGATCATTTTGAGAAAAGGGTCAGTTTGTTACACCATTAAATCATTAAGATCGGACCAATTTATTTATTAACCAACACACAGGGATGGAAATGAGACTCCCGCTGCACAGCAGTCCGATCCATTCCTGGTTTAAACTATGAGTTTATCAAGACACAACTGAGCTTGTTACCTGTACACTACGGCTAACCAATCACACATTAAAACCTGGAATGGGCGAAACTGCTATGCAGTCGAAGTCTTATTTCCATCTACAAAACAAACGTTCCGTTCTCCTGGAACAGCAGCAATGTTCGTTATTACACTTCAATACCTCTTGGTTATGCAGGTGGGTAATGTGGATGGGTATGCTGGGTGGGAGTGGGGGTACCTGAGTGCTGTGCAGCTGGTGAGCCTCCTCCTGCAGTGTGGGGGCAGGCACGCGGGGGTCTCGGGGCTGAGGTCCCAGCTGGGGGAGCGGACAGTACCCGCCTCTCTGGACGGGACCCCCTTCTCCCTGCCCGCTGCCTCGCGCCCCCTCGAACCCGCCTTCAGCTCCGCCACCAGCTGGTCAAAGCCCTTCGTACGGCCCGCCACCTCCCTCCGCTGGTGGATGGAGTGAATCTGACGACAGAGACAGAGAGTCAAGAACAACAAAGGAAACACTTTGAGAGGTTATTCAAATAGTTACGACTGCTAAGAAATAACTTGCCTTGTACAGAGGCAAGCAGGACTGCAACTAGTGGCCTGAATACTAAATACAGGGGTGGCTTAATATTTCTTTTTCAACAGAGTCATCGGTGCGGACTTTACCATTCCAAGGGAAACGAGTGAACAAACAGCTGCTTGGGTTTGTGTGGATTGCTAAATGGAGTCCTCCCCTCCCCCCCCCTCTGATTTCAGCTTCCTGTGTTCTGGAGGCGACATGGTGCTGGCAGGACCCCCCCCCCTCCCCCCCCTCCAGACTCCTTGTGAAGTGCAGCACAGAGGCAGTCAGACAGTCGGAGCCTGGCTCTGAAATCACCTTGCAGGTCAGCACCCGGGTACACAGTTTCTTTTTCTCAGGGTCCAGAACCCCGCAGTGTTTGTCCAGGTCACACTCTTTCTCTGGAAAACAAAATCAGAAGTATTGCTGAAGTACTGACATTTCAACTTGACTATTCCCTGAACCCCTGCTGGTCACTCAATTTATAACAATGGAGAAAGCTGGGAAGTACCGTTTGAGATCTCTATGTAAATGGATAGATAGATACTGTAAATCTACAACCAGGCAAGCTAGGCTGAAGAAGTCTGTCTAACTCTTAATAGAAGTAAAAGCTGCAGCTGAGAAGTAAACCTACTGGAGATCTTCTTGTAAGTCTTGTGGCTGCTGCGCGCCGCGTTGCTGGGTTCAGGGGTCGCGTCTCCTCTCCGGCTCGGGGCCCTCTCTGCGAGGGGGAACTCCGAGTGGCCCCTCCCCGCAGGCCCGTGCAGTCGCAGCGTCTCTCTGGGGGAGGGGGAGAGGGGGGCCAGAGGAGCGGGCTGAGTGTTGGGGCGCGAGCCCAGCTTGACACAGGCGCCTTCAGGCTGGGTGACGGAGGAGATCTTCTCTAAATTCACCACGGGGACAAAGTAACTGGGGAGAAAGAAAAGTGTCAGGTCAGCGTCTAAAATGCAGATCATCCTCTTATATTTATCTGATTCACAGGGATCTAAAAACGGTTTAAAACAATGGAAGTAGACCCCAAGTTTTTGGAAATGAAGGCACGCCTTCTCCCCGCAAGTCTGTGAAAATAGGAATGCTCTCCAGACTCTGATATATTGTGCAAAACACAGGCGATGGACTTGAGCTTCTATCTTTTCTCCCCAGATCCCCAGAAACACATCTGGTTCCACTTCGAAGCTGTAAGGAGATACAGGTGTCTATTCAACTGATCTAAATCAGCGGTGCAAAAACAACTGCATGCTTTGGCCAAGAAGTCAAAAGCTGTTGCATCTCCTTTCATAAAGTGCCGGGAGGCGTCCTGGCGCGTTAATGCTCTGTGCAGGGCTCTGGTTTTGTTTAACAGGAATCTCCTGTAGCTCTGCTTGAAGTCTACAGCTTCTAAACTCCTGCCCCAGACTGGATGCTGACAGTAGGAAGGCTTGCTTACCAGAGCTCCTTCTGCCCCTTGGCTGGTTTCTGCCCCGGTTCTGGTTGCGCTGGCTGGATTTGGGGTTTGGGGACCCCCTGCTGCAGCCTCTCCCGCACTGCTTTGGGGCTCACGTGCAGAGACTGGGGGTTCCCTGACCGGGGTTTCTGGGGGGGAGCGGAGGGGGATGAGGCAGGGTGCAGACGGGAGTACAGCTTGTTCAGGGGCCCGTGTCTCCTTTCTGGACAAAGCAAAAAAACAGAAAGGCATCAGCATAATAAGTGGGTCAGTAAATCATCCTTGAGGGAAAACTCTACAAGGATTAATACAAACAGGGCAGGTATTAAGATCTAACACTTGGGAGATCATTCAAACAGATCCCTCAGTGTTACAGCCTATTAGAGCTATCTACTTCTCAAACCACACTAGGTAACGTCACACACTGATCTCAAGGCTTTCATTCTGAAACGCTAAGGCTTTAAACACCTCCCCTACAAAAAAAAATAAAAACTGCTACTCACCACAGTGCTTCTCAAAGGCCTGAGGCTTGACCACCTGGCCGCAGTGGTTACACACCACCAGGAAGAAGTCATCGTGTGCTGGGCATTGCCCGAAGATAGCCATGTCTGAGCAGGGCAGGGAAAGAGAAACAGAACAGGTCTTAATAATGGTCATTTTTATATGATAGTATAAGTCAAATGGCTTGGATCAGAAGGAAAGGAAGTCACATTAAGATTTGATATACTGTTTTTTTAATTATTTCCTTTTATATATATATATACACACACATAAAAAAAACACATCGCCTATGGTGCTGTGACACACAGCTGCTAGACAGCACCCTGTGTTATCTATACCCATCTATTAATAGTGACACTAATGTTCTTCCACAGCGTCTCTCCTGCTCTCCAAGGTCTGATGGTGCAGAAGCAGCAGATGCTCCCTTTACAAGCTCTTTATTCATTCTATAATGAAATCCTGGGTGAGATGAAGCAAGACAGCGGCTGTGGCACAGCTGCCATGTAAACCCTGTATTCACAGCGAGCCCTATCCCGGGGGGGGGGGGCTAGACGGGACCCCGACAGGATCTTCAAGCACCGTGACCTGCCGATTTGTCTGTGAAAAGGATGGAGAGGATCTCGGTGAATGACACAGCTTGGCCTGTTAACGGTTAACAGTAGCTCAGTTAGGAGAGAAATGGTCAGAAATGGCCAGTAAATCTTTCGCCCCTCAATACAGGCACATGATTCTAAGCACACCCGAGGCTTGACATTTTTCACAGCACGGCCGTTTTTTTTTTTTTCATAAAGTCAAAAAGCGGTTTCTGATGGCGGGTAACTAAAAATCCAACGCCCGAGTGAATCTGATTTATTTTCAAGTTAACCACTTAGAACCACGGGGTATCCTCTCTCAGTTTAAGAGCGATTGCTGCCTTGGAGAATAAAAACACAGGGAGGGTCTCCGATCTGAACGATGTAAATCAGAGATGGGTCTAAACTGTGCCGCTCTTTCAGCTGGTCTCCCAGACCGGGTGATTTATCAACCCACTCAGGAGCTCCACCGAGCACGCTGAAAAGGAGGCCAGCTGTACAGCCAGCAGGTTTACAACCTATTACAATCCACTGCTGTTCACATCACCAGACCAGACTGCACAGGCTGGGCTTATTCAGCTTGGAGTACTCTCGGTGTGAGCGGGCAGGATTCCTGGCCCAGACGGGGAGGTGGAGCACAGCGGTCTGGACCCGAACTGTATTATATCCAGATCGCATCAGCCCGTGGAGGATACGTTCAAAACAGAAGCCTGCAAGAAATCACTGCGCTGTCCAGATTGGGTAGGCAGAGGCGAGGGAGGACGCCCGCGCTCCTATACCTCTCTGGGGAGCCGACGCCAGGGCGATGCGAGGCGGGGAGCGAGAGCAGGCCCTGGGAATCTCACACTGCAGCTAGTGGCAGGAGGATGTGCTCCACGCTTCTTTATTAGTGAATGCTAATGGAGCGGTCGCTCAGGCGCTCTGCAGCAGCTCCAGAACACCGCCTGCTGCTCTGCCCAGGCTGAGACACGCACACACACACGCATGCAGACACAGACACGCACTTCGTGCCACCGTCTCAATAGAGCACTGCATTAATACGATTTTGTTTTTCATCATTGTATTTCATCCATCATCAGGACAGTCAAGATTGTGACCTGCTTAATGATAACTCAGACTCGGAGCAGCTGGACAGAGGAGTATCCACAAGTCTATCAGCTGGATTGAGGATTATCAGGACTACTATCTAGTTAAAAATAAAAAGGTTCAGAAGCTTCAGGCTTTCTTTCCAGCACTGCATCCTTGTTACTTTCGTGACCCAGTTACCCCAGAACTCCGCTAACCAGTTGCTGTAAGGGAGTAATTAAGCCAGCGTGATCATTCGCACATCCCCTCTACGGTGTTACGATACGTTATTAGTCCTGTCCTCAGTTAGCTGTTTGATTCAGCGCCTGCCCACTCACAGGCACGCCGTGTGCAATCTCTCCCATGATTACCTCTGCACAGGCTGGGTCTCGCCTGGTTAACCACCTCAGGGCTTCTCGTTCAAGTTCCGATTATGAAATGCTTAAAGCCTGTGTGAAGGATGCCCACGTTCGCAGTTCAGGCTTCTGTAGCAGTTTCTCAATTGCTCTAGTTTCTGTTTACAAAAAAAAAAACGCTGCAGACGCTATTGCACAACGCCAACTGGAGTAAAATAACACAAAACCTTAAATAAACACCCTGCCCCGTTCCCAGCGTGGATGACCCCTGCATATATAGAACCCAGGTCCACCACTGCCCTGCCCTGCCCTGCCCTGCCTCGTCATGGAAACAATCTCCCACAGGGTTTAATTGCCCTGACACGGTGTTATCAGGTTTTATAGCCACGGCTTGCTTCAGAGTACATCATTTCATATACAATTTGTATCACTGTATTCCGGTTGGAATTTTTTCAAAGCTTTTGCATTTTAAGCCAAAAAACAATGCTCTTTTAGTCACTTCCACATTGTCGATAAAGTTGGTTTGAGACGAAAACAAAAAAAGTTTAAGATACCTCAAACAAACTTTATTCACAGCATCAAAAATTACAAACTAGAAAGGCACACACCGACAGACCCATGGCTTTTTATTTGATTGTTTTGTAAGTTGCACTAAGTTTAGGGTTTAAAAGCCTAATCTGGTGCACTTACCCTCCTTGACGAGAGTCATCGATTCTGCCTTTTTCTTTCCATTTTTGCTGCAATCCTCAGCATCGACCCCTGTGTCATAAACAACAAACAGAAACTATGAAGCCTTCACAGACTCAACAGGGCTTTGAATGCAGTTGCATCAAATACACTCTTGGTAGGGCAGACAAGTACAGTGGGGTCCATTGATCTTAAGAGTGGCAGACCTAAATTCTGCTGCGGTTAAGTTAACATATAAATTTTAAAAAAAAACACAACATCAATGATTTCAACTGAAGAATGTAGTCAAAACTCTAAACAAATAATAATAATAATAATAATAATAATAATAATAATAATAATAATAATTTGTGATGCATTTTATTGTTGCTAGCCTGGGACTAAAAGGAAATCGCTGCTAAGATGGAACACGTAGACTTGCGGTTTCCTTCAACAGTCTGCTATAGAACTGAAAACTTTTTTTCTCATACTATCCGGCAAAAATAATTCACTGCCCTCCTCCAAGTCGAGATCCCAGCTCATCTCAAGTTCTTTCTGAGTTCAAGTCTGCAGGTTTCTACCTGGTGATTCTAGCGTACCCCCCTCAACTTAATCACAGGAAACTGGCGGGCGCTGTCAGCCCACCCCGACACAGGGCAATGACGAGACCCAGCCCACGCACACGGGAATGTGACGCGAGGGACACCCACATTCTGTGCGTCACAGAAAACTTCCGTTCACTTTTTATTGTGTTAAAGGGAGAGAAAAAAAACAAACAGCCATGTTGCAGTTATCTGCTAACAATATAGTTAGAATGTGCTGCTCGCGAATAGGGCTTTTTTGTGCAAGTGCTTCTTGTGCAGATACGCGTTATGCCCCACAATGCAGTATGTTTAATACGTTGCCATAGTGATCCGTGTCGCTGTCTGTCTGCAGTGACCTAGTGCGTCCATGACCCCCGTTGCTGCGTGTGGTGTTTTGGGGTATCCTCACAGCGCCGCCCTGCGCTAGGACCCGGGAAGTCTGTTGTCCAGGCGGTGCGATACCCAGCCAGCACTAGGACCCGGCGGATCCTTTGTTTGGGTTACAGGCTGGGGACGCTCTCCGTTTCAGCGAAAATAAACCGCAACACGGGGCCCGGCGGAGCCGAAACCGAAATACGCTGTTGCTGAAGAACTCACTCACCATCCGACACGGAGATGTCCGCCCTCTCGACCCAGGAGCTCCAGCTCTGGCCCGCGAAATCATCGAGACTCGGAACCCGCCGACCCAGAGCAGCCATTACTGCCGCCGCGCGTTCACGCACCGCCATCATCAGTGCGCGGGCACGCCCCTCACGTCACCCTCCGCGCTCCCGCCGGCAGCAGCAGCGCCTGCGTGCGCGGGCACGGGGCGGGGAGAGGGACGGAGTGAGAGAATGGGGTTTGTTCGGGTGATGACGCGCACGGCTCACCGGTCCCTAGCATGGGTCGCTTCGAAGGATGTTTTCTCAGAACAGAAACACAAAGTGATATATTTCATATGAGAATAATTTACTGGATTCAAAGTACGACACCTTTTTTGAAAATATTTAATTGTTATATTGGCTGTTGCCTAATAAAAGGCTTTGTCAACATCATACTTCGTATTTCAAAATGAAAGTTGTTGCAATAAATAACAGACTAGCATCGGCACCAAACGGTTCATGGGGATTTGTCCTTCCAGCGAATCCATGACGTGCTGTCCTGTCTCAGACTATTACAGAACTACAATTCCCATATTCCCTTTCTTCCGCTGTCAAGGGGGTTTCCGGTTCTTGTTGCAAGGCAGACCTGCAGGAGGCGGAGCAAATACCTCGGTACCTCGAGCTTGACGGATGGTGTCACTCATGGACAGGTTTGGAAATCAGCGCCCTGTGATACTTTGATTTTCACGATTTGTTTGCGCTTCTCCTTTAATGAGCTCTGTATGGACTGCCTGATTGCCCAGGGGAAACAATCGTGCAAACAGACTGGTGTTCATGGCCCTAAATGCTTTCCTTATCACTGCGGCAGACAGTGCTTTTCAAGTAGCTCCAATCAGACGATCTCCGCTGCAGGGCTGTGTGTGTGTGTGTCTGTGTCACATGGCTGTCAGGATCCTTTATGGCATTGGGGATGACAAGAACAAAAGCTAGCCCAGCCACCCCATCCCTTCAGACTGTGCCAGCAGCTTCCTTCTGAAATCAAGAGCAGCTAAGGGAATGGTGCTGGCAGTCTTACCTGTTATACAGGCATCAAATGGGCAGTTTTGAAAGAAACCCGTTCTAACGGTGCCCTGGGATTACTTGCATGTCAGTCAGGGAGTGGTGCTGAATCGTGGGTTAAAGGGTAATCAGAAGAGATTCTGCTCATCACTAAATGCACAGAGTCTCTTTATATAATAAACTGGAACATGCCTCAGCTTTAACCCGTGGCACAGCCAGGGTTTGCTTCTCACAGGAGAGGAGTATCACTTTATTCCTGAGGTAGCTGGATTTACAGAGACGCGTTGCCCACCTCTAATTTGGGTGCATGTTATTTTTACACCTGAATACTCTTTAGCCCTGTGTGTTAATCCTGTTTTTCCTGCAGACCTTTAGAGTGGAATTGATTGCTTTAAACCAATTGGAACTACATACTGTTTTTGTTGAACAGCAGGATCATTTCCTGCTAATTTTCTGCTTGTGTACAAATGAAAACTTAGCTACACAAAAGTGTGTCTTACATATTGCAGGTCCTCATGCATTTCCACCGAATGGTGTGGCTGTGGTTCCTGTGAAAAACAACCATGCAAAACAGGCTGCTGAGCACCCCTGCACAAGTCAAGCAACAGCAGGGTGTCTGGAAGAAGGAAATTAGCTGAAGACTGTGAAGCAATCATACAGACTGCACTGAACCTTCTGCAGGGAATACCGCCATCTACTGGATAAGAGCATGTTTACATGCCTCTTCAAATCCAAGGGCCACACAGCGCTGTGATATTCTAAAATCCAGTCAGTCAAATCCAGCAGCTACGAGTCCACATATTGAGATGCACCGTGCCCTTATAAAAGCAGTATCTTCACATGGTATTGCTTCACCACCCCTCGCTATTCTTTACCGTGCTTGCCTATGCTTTACCATGCTTTCACTTGGCTTTATTACACTTTGCTGTGTTTTTACTTTGAGGAAACGTACGAGGGGTATTAGATTCTTCATTGTAAAGCCACATCACTCAGACATGATCCCTGCTGTTCAGTTATTGGAGTGAGTTCTGCTTTTACTATGGGGAGCTTTTAAAACATAAAAAATGAGAAACACGCCTTTGACTTCACCAATCCTGTTTAATAGAGCACTGTCTGTGTACAGACACGGTTCCGCAACATGGATTTAACAACAAAACAATCTGATCATTCTAAAAAACTTTCAAATACAATATACAGTAAATGATTGTCTCACCACACCCCCCCCCTCCTCCAAATAGACCTGTACAATAATTATATTCAAAGCTAATATAACAGGTCTTCAAAAACATATATGAAAGCGACGTGCTGTGCGCGTATCTACAAATTAATCAGCAAATGTTATTGTGACAAAAAGAAATTAAATATTTGTTAAGATTTATTTTGACTCTGCCCTAGCAAGCAAGGGTTAAAAACAAAATTCGTAAAATAACCCAAAACCATAGAAGCAAAAAAAACACAGCCGCCAAATCGCTGGCACTCTTACAAAACGCATTTGAACCGGCCGTTTGCAGTTTCACCCCCAGCTATTAAACCCCAGCGGTGCTAAATCTAGAAACCCTAACGTAATACCTTGAGTGAAGTCTGGAGTAAAAGCAGACTCCACGCGGAGTGAAGTTTCTTTCGTTTGCGTTTACGCACGACGTCGCCGCCTCTCACTTCTGATTGGCGAGCGATGCAGTGCAATGTCCTGTCATTACAACAGCAGTTACAGTGCACTAAGTGTTATACAATCTGAACTACAAGACTTCTAGTTTGTATTTTGAGTGTAGTAAACGTGTTTCTCCTGCAGTAACACCTTACCCCAGCTCTTGTCCATCACCACACGATAAGCACAGATTGAAAGCACTTGTAACTGCCTGCTTTATAAAGAGTGGAGCCTCACAACCTCATATAGATGTCTATGGTATTATGCTTCAGAACATATCCATACCCATGTTTCAACATTACAAGTGCTAGAGACTATTCATAGCTTGTAACGTTTTCCCCAATAGTCCTGCAAGTTTATTGGCAAGAATCAAATGTAACCATATTATATATTTAAAAAACGACTCTGGTTCTCACTTATTTAATTCTGCTACAGCTACAGTAACGCCAGCATTGACGTAACCCAGGCTTGAGCTGAATGTTTAAACTCAAAGGGTGCTGAGGTGATGTGTGTTTGGTATTCTACCATTTCTCTTGTATGTAAAAGGATTAAAAAAAACAAAAAACAAACAGGTTGCGCTGCGATTGGCAGACAGAGACAGGCGGCTGTGACGTCACAATGTGCAATTAGCTCTGATTGGCTCCTTCCTCCACAGATCCTTGTGGATTGGGTGGTTTGTGCCAGGGGGTCTCCTTGTACACAAACCAGCAGCTCCCTCCCCACAGTATCAGATTCAGGAAACCAAAGATCTGCAGAGAGAAATCAAGAGAAAGGCTCAGAACGCAGCGCGGGTTCAGCTGGTCAGGGCTCAGGGTCCAAAGGCACAGTCAAGCTGCAGGGAGGGCTCTGGGAGGGGGCTGACTCACCACAGAGACGTTGAGCCGGCCCATGGAAGGCATGGCCCCTGCGGTACACACCACAGAGCCCTTGCACACGTCGATGGCTTTGACGATGCTGTTGGGGCTCACCGACATCTTGACGTTCGTCAGTCCTTTAGCCCAGGCCGAGGAGGACACCAGCCACATGAAAGCAAAGACCCCCGTCACAACCAAATCCTGCAGGCAAGGGGAAAGAGGAGAGGGGTTCAGAAGCAGAGGAGAGGGGTTCAGAAGCAGAGGAGAGGGGTTCAGAAGCAGAGGAGAGAGGTTCAGAAGCAGAGGAGAGAGGTTCAGAAGCAGAGGAGAGGGGTTCAGAAGCAGAGGAGAGGGGTTCAGAAGCAGAGGAGAGGGGTTCAGAAGCAGAGGAGAGTTCAGAAGCAGAGGAGAGGGGTTCAGAAGCAGAGGAGAGAGGTTCAGAAGCAGAGGAGAAGGGTTCAGAAGCAGAGGAGAGTTCAGAAGCAGAGGAGAGGGGTTCAGAAGCAGAGGAGAGTTCAGAAGCAGAGGAGAGAGGTTCAGAAGCAGAGGAGAGGGGTTCAGAAGCAGAGGAGAGGGGTTCAGAAGCAGAGGAGAGAGGTTCAGAAGCAGAGGAGAGGGGTTCAGAAGCAGTTACACACCCAGTCTGGCACGCTGGATTCATGATCAGCTGGACACACACACACACGGTTGAAGAATTTCTCTTGCTGGTGGCCTGTCAAATGCCTGGACAGGCCTGTAATTCCAGTTCGTCAGGTCAGCCGTCCTGTGCAGCCCCAGAGGACATTTCACAGAGAGGCGCCCAGCCCCCTAATTACCAGGCCCCTGCCAGATAGCAGACACTCAGCTGGGATATTTATCTCTACACACAGGAGCAGAAAACGCTGGCACGAGGTATTCCAGCGACTCCCAACACCGTTCTTGTGATTTCTAATACGTTGTGTGCAGGGCATGTCTTAATGAAAATGCTTTCACACAGTTTGAGCAGCTTGGCCACCAGTTATTGTGCAATGCATTGCAGTGCAATATGTGGTCAGCGAGAAAAAAAATGCGAGCGGGGGTTTAAAAGAAATCCGACCTAAACAGCACAGCTCTGTTTAGTATGCCCTGCCTGTCCGGGGGAAGCCAGACCAGTTTACTTGCATTCCTCGGAGGTAGATTTAGCTGTGGGGAGAACAGCTTGCAGTGTGAGCCCCGCTGACAAACTCATACCTACATGAACTGTCGATTCACACCAGAACGCTATTCTATTAGGAAACTGGTGCTGACTCACCCCATGATAGAAAGAAAGAAAGAAAGAAAGAAAGAAAGAAAGAAAGAAAGAGAGCAATTGAAACATCTAACTTGGAGACAAAACGACATACAGCAGACAGCTGAACTGTTGGTTATACTGTGCATTAACTCATAGTAAACAGAACTGTATTGCTGTCTAAACTCAAGCATGATTGCAGGCTGCTTTGCTAACCTCTCCACTGCTGAAGTGGGACCCTGCTGGTCCCTGCCCTATACTCACAATCATGGGCCCCCGGCTGCTCTCTCGATAGCGATGCTGGAAGCCCAGGTAGACCACGAGAGCCCCAGTGCAGTACAGGAAGGCGAAGACTCCGATGGTGACGAAGAACTCTGCGGAGGAGGAGAAGTCTCCAGCCAGGTACAGGGTTTCAGAGCTGGACCCGTTGCAGAGAGGAGCCTCGTACTTGACAAGGTTCAACCTGAAACGCAGCAGAAGCTTTTTTTAAACAAATGTTTTTGGGGAAACTGTAGTCGACTTGTAAAAGAGATTTCACACACGCATTGGGCAAGATGCTAAAATTGCTTCACAAGCCCACTGCACTGGCTAAAACAGAGAGCGAGACAAACGGTGTTCTTTGTAAAAGTGGAAACGGATCATCTCAGCAGCACTGTGGCTCGCTATTCCAGCTTTCACAGCGAGCTTGTGCCTCGATTTCCAACCGTGACCCTCTCTGAACGCACAGTGGATATCGCACGCTCTCCTCTCTGAACACACAGTGGATATCGCACGCTCTCCTCTCTGATCGCACAGTGGATATCGCACGCTCTCCTCTCTCATCGCACAGTGGATATCGCGCGCTCTCCTCTCTGAACACACAGTGGATATCGCACGCTCTCCTCTCTGATCGCACAGTGGATATCGCACGCTCTCCTCTCTCATCGCACAGTGGATATCGCGCGCTCTCCTCTCTGAACACACAGTGGATATCGCACGCTCTCCTCTCTGATCGCACAGTGGATATCGCATGCTCTCCTCTCTGAACACACAGTGGATATCGCACGCTCTCCTCTCTGATCGCACAGTGGATATTGCACGCTCTCCTCTCTGAACACACAGTGGATATTGCACGCTCTCCTCTCTCATCACACAGTGGATATCGCACGCTCTCCTCTCTGATCGCACAGTGGATATCGCACGCTCTCCTCTCTCATCACACAGTGGATATCGCACGCTCTCCTCTCTCATCACACAGTGGATATCGCATGCTCTCCTCTCTGAACACACAGTGGATATCGCACGCTCTCCTCTCCGATCGCACAGTGGATATTGCACGCTCTCCTCTCTCATCACACAGTGGATATCGCACGCTCTCCTCTCTGAACACACAGTGGATATCGCACGCTCTCCTCTCTCATCACACAGTGGATATCGCACGCTCTCCTCTCTGATCGCACAGTGGATATCGCATGCTCTCCTCTCTGATCGCACAGTGGATATTGCACGCTCTCCTCTCTGAACACACAGTGGATATTGCACGCTCTCCTCTCTCATCACACAGTGGATATCGCACGCTCTCCTCTCTGATCGCACAGTGGATATCGCACGCTCTCCTCTCTGATCGCACAGTGGATATCGCACGCTCTCCTCTCTCATCGCACAGTGGATATCGCGCGCTCTCCTCTCTGAACACACAGTGGATATCGCACGCTCTCCTCTCTAATCACACAGTGGATATCGCACGCTCTCCTCTCTGATCGCACAGTGGATATCGCATGCTCTCCTCTCTGAACACACAGTGGATATCGCACGCTCTCCTCTCTGATCGCACAGTGGATATTGCACGCTCTCCTCTCTGAACACACAGTGGATATTGCACGCTCTCCTCTCTCATCACACAGTGGATATCGCACGCTCTCCTCTCTGATCGCACAGTGGATATCGCACGCTCTCCTCTCTGATCGCACAGTGGATATCGCACGCTCTCCTCTCTGATCGCACAGTGGATATTGCACGCTCTCCTCTCTGAACACACAGTGGATATTGCACGCTCTCCTCTCTCATCACACAGTGGATATCGCACGCTCTCCTCTCTGATCGCACAGTGGATATCGCACGCTCTCCTCTCTGATCGCACAGTGGATATCGCACGCTCTCCTCTCTGATCGCACAGTGGATATCGCATGCTCTCCTCTCTGAACACACAGTGGATATCGCACGCTCTCCTCTCCGATCGCACAGTGGATATTGCACGCTCTCCTCTCTGAACACACAGTGGATATTGCACGCTCTCCTCTCTCATCACACAGTGGATATCGCACGCTCTCCTCTCTGATCGCACAGTGGATATCGCATGCTCTCCTCTCTGATCGCACAGTGGATATTGCACGCTCTCCTCTCTGAACACACAGTGGATATTGCACGCTCTCCTCTCTCATCACACAGTGGATATCGCACGCTCTCCTCTCTGATCGCACAGTGGATATCGCACGCTCTCCTCTCTGATCGCACAGTGGATATCGCACGCTCTCCTCTCTGATCGCACAGTGGATATTGCACGCTCTCCTCTCTGAACACACAGTGGATATTGCACGCTCTCCTCTCTCATCACACAGTGGATATCGCGCGCTCTCCTCTCTGAACACACAGTGGATATCGCACGCTCTCCTCTCTAATCACACAGTGGATATCGCACGCTCTCCTCTCTGATCGCACAGTGGATATCGCATGCTCTCCTCTCTGAACACACAGTGGATATCGCACGCTCTCCTCTCTGATCGCACAGTGGATATTGCACGCTCTCCTCTCTGAACACACAGTGGATATTGCACGCTCTCCTCTCTCATCACACAGTGGATATCGCACGCTCTCCTCTCTGATCGCACAGTGGATATCGCACGCTCCTCTCTGATCGCACAGTGGATATCGCACGCTCTCCTCTCTGATCGCACAGTGGATATCGCATGCTCTCCTCTCTGAACACACAGTGGATATCGCACGCTCTCCTCTCCGATCGCACAGTGGATATTGCACGCTCTCCTCTCTCATCACACAGTGGATATCGCACGCTCTCCTCTCTGATCGCACAGTGGATATCGCACGCTCTCCTCTCTGATCGCACATTGGATATCGCACGCTCTCCTCTCTGAACACACAGTGGATATCGCACGCTCTCCTCTCTGATCGCACAGTGGATATTGCACGCTCTCCTCTCTGAACACACAGTGGATATCGCACGCTCTCCTCTCTCATCACACAGTGGATATCGCACGCTCTCCTCTCTGATCGCACAGTGGATATCGCACGCTCTCCTCTCTGATCGCACAGTGGATATCGCACGCTCTCCTCTCTGATCGCACAGTGGATATCGCACGCTCTCCTCTCTGATCGCACAGTGGATATCGCGCGCTCTCCTCTCCGATCGCACAGTGGATATCGCGCGCTCTCCTCTCTCATCACACAGTGGATATCGCACGCTCTCCTCTCTGATCGCACAGTGGATATCGCACGCTCTCCTCTCTGATCGCACAGTGGATATCGCACGCTCTCCTCTCTGATCGCACAGTGGATATCGCACGCTCTCCTCTCTGATCGCACAGTGGATATCGCACGCTCTCCTCTCTGATCGCACAGTGGATATCGCACGCTCTCCTCTCTGATCGCACAGTGGATATCGCACGCTCTCCTCTCCGATCGCACAGTGGATATCGCACGCTCTCCTCTCTCATCGCACAGTGGATATCGCACGCTCTCCTCTCTGATCGCACAGTGGACATCGCACGCTCTCCTCTCTGAACGCACAGTGGATATCGCACGCGCTCACCTGAACGGGTAAGAGAAGGACACCGTTACGTTGTCAGCGACCGTCTTCCCGCTGCACTTCACAGAAGCTGCGCTCTGCCCCGTGTATCCTCCGGTGGTGGCAAACGCAAATATTGCAAAGATCTGGAGTGAGGGGGGGGGGGGAACAAAACACACGCATTACTGTCTGTTTACAGGTTTTCTGTGGCTCCCCCCCTCGCTTCTTCAAAGCAGGATTTTAAAGTGCCAGTAGGCTTCTCAACACATTCGACAACACCCTTGCCTCTGCCCGCACCCACTTAACCCACCTGCTTAGCTATTTATAACCATGCTGCACCTGAAGATGAAAGGTTGTAGCTATTTATCACAGCAGTGAGTTTTCAGTTTATCAGTTACTCTACTTCATGAAGTATTTCCAGTGACTGATGAGTATCCTGTTGGATCCTGATTCTTGGATAGAGCTGTGTGCTGTTTTTGAACTCATATCACATCCTCCATTTACTGACCTATCTAACCACTTCCTGTTGTTATGAAGCACATTTTCCTGCCAGAACGTTAAAAGCCCCAATGCTAAACTGTATGCTTTTACAATCGGAAGCCACAGCTTCAAAACAGGCCAGCGCCCCAGTACAGCCTACCTGCGTATTTCAGCGTGCGAGGTTACTTTGCCCCAGTAGAGACTGTTATATCACAATGCTATTCAGAAAGGGCCGCGCAATTACATTTCACTAGCAATGCGAATATCATTTTATTATTTACCGAGGTCAGTTGGGGAAAGCCGCATTCTGCCCAGTCAGCTACAGAAAAGGAAACTTTGAACGGCTTATAAAGTCTGTAGGCTGGTCTGGAAGTTCTCACAGCACGTATTTCCAAACCGCATCCTTTCTCAGCGCTGCAGTGAATCACCCGTCAGTAACACACACCGTTTAAACTTGCCCCTACGTATAGAGGCGTTTCTTGTATTATGTGTTTTTTCTGTTTTGCATTTCTGTAGTTTAGATTTTATAACACGTTTGAAGGCACAGTCGCTTCCCCAAACAACAAACTGTCTACAGCTGCAAACTGCCGCTTTTAAACTGTGAACGTTTCTTTAAAAACCTTAAGCATACGAACAGCACGTTTCTGCAGAAGTGCAGCGTCGACTCATTCCAGGGAGCTCCCCTTACACACACGCTGCAGAAACAAGAAAACCAGCCCAAAAAAAAACACTAAAATTAAAATAGCGTGCAGTTAAAACACTAATGTTTACGTGTTACAGCAATACAGTAACTCTTAGTTTAGCCGATGCGGAAATGCGCGTTTAATGGGTTTTTTATAAAACTTCTATCAAGGTGTTTTGCTCGTCCCATGATGTTCTTGGGTGTTGCCTTGGGGAATACCATCCTGAAAACACTCCAAGATGGTTCCGACCGTAGATTATACCATTCTTTATATATATATATATATAAAGAAAAAGATATAAACTCTGCAAACGTTGAGAAGAAACTTACTTAGGTACTCTAGATAAATTTAACTACTGTGGTTTGGGGCTGTTTTAAAATCGAAAGGTGTTCTAAACTAAAAAAAAATACAGACTGTACTAGTAACGTTTCGGGAATTGTATAGTTTTATTTTTTAACGGCATATTTTATTTTTAATTCAACGTGCTAGCGTTAAGGTTAATTCAAAGTGTAACTCGTTGATATAGGTATTAGGATCTGTGTAGGCGGGGTACTGTGCAGATAACGAGTCCTCTCCACACCGAAAATGAAAGTACAAAAAAAAAGTCTATAGAGCTATAATTTATAAAAATTAAAAACTCACCCATTCCAAACATCTGATGAAGGCCAGCGGCTCTTTCAGTGGCGCGAAATCCAGCTGGAAACCAGTCATCATCCCTTTCTGTGTAATAATGCAATCCAAAAACAAATAATTAAAACAAATGCATGGAGATTCCTTATCGTAAAATAAATACACACTTTCAAAATGGAAAACTTCACAAAGATCAATCGTGACTTTACTTGAGCAGCCGTTTAATATTGTGTCGACGGTTTTTTTGCAATGCACGGATTTACGAAACTTCCTTCTTCACCTTCTCCTGTGAAATCGATTGCTGATTTGTTTTCAAGTACAGTTTTGCTCAACCGGACTTTCAGAGAGTCTAATCCGACTTCTCTCCAAACTTCTGACAAAACTTCTGTGCGCTGACACGTGACTCGGCCTTACAGAAACACGCATATCGACGCGGAGGCGTGTCTGTCATTCGCAATGCAAATATTCAGACAGCGAGTCCATTGCATTTCCAACTGCCTTGGCTTAAAATGGAGGGGTGGGAGTCAATCATTTATAAACTAAACTACACGCAAACACCTCTCCTTGTTAACAATATCGACAGTAGTTAATAATGTTGATGGAAGCTGACACCTGTTCTCTTCACTGTCCATAGACTCATATAGACCAGTATAACCCAGTAGGGTATCATTACTGAGACCAGCAAGTCGTCACATTATACAGTCAGTTATATTCAGCTTCAAGTCTGCTTCGTATAACAGGGTCTGAAGTTTAACCTGCAGTTAACTTTAGAATAATGATGAGAACTATATAGGGTAATATAAAATGTGTGGAGTGTACTGCATTGCCAAACATGTATATTACTTTGCAGTTGGGGGACTACGACTTAATTACTGTACATACAGATAAGAATGAGAACACTACAAAAAGGTCAGACTGTCAAGTTGAGTTCCTTTTACGCCGCACTGACACATTTTAAATAATATTCAATACTGTGTACAATATTAAATACTGCATTTATATATTTATTTTTTTATCACAAGTCTGCGGAACTGGACAGAGTATATTGCGGAACTGTTCTTTCTGGTGTTGCGGGTTCCCCTCCGGATTGAAGGGTCCGACACACTCACTTCCCGGAGCCGCAAAGCGAACTCATTCACATCTCCGATCAGTAAGTAACCGAGCAAACCCACAGAACTGGACTTATTAAACCCGGAGAGCGGTTTAAACGACACAGCTGTAGCATGATGTGTTTTATTAAACCGTGTGCCTGTTCGCTTGTGTGAGAGTCGTATCTGAAATGACGTGCAGGTTTAGTGCATATCTGAATATACTGGCGCCAGTAGGCTCGGCGTCGTGTATTATTTTTGTACCCGGTTTTGTTTATTATCTCGCTTCAATTGTTCATTAATATTAAGGTTTAGTTTCTATAGCAGGAAGTTTCTTTGCCTAGTGTGTTGATGGTGCAGGTCAGTCGAACTTGCCCGAATTTGACTGAGCTGCAAGGCAGCCAATGGCGTTTGAGTATAAAAGCTAAGACACGCCCATCTGTACTTGTCGCCCAATGGGATGCGCAGGCCATGCTTGTGTGGGTAGGTTGATTCTCCATTGTAGGTGTCCATGCTCAGTTTGCAGTTTAGTATTTATATATTATAGGCGAGTTTAGGGGAGTCTGGTACATTTTAAAACGCACATTTCTGAATCGTGTGTATTTTCTTAACAGGTTAAAAGCTGGTAACATGTTCCTCACCAGATCGGAATATGACAGGTGAGTATCTTGTAATGTTTTTGCTTTGTCATGTCAATATAGTGACACGATCGGGCCTTTCACGATAATGAATACCAGACATAGTAAATCTATCATATTACATACGCATTGATTATTTTCGACAAAGCAAAAAAAAAACACATTTTGTAAATTAATAGGTGTTAAGAAGCTATGGCAAAAAAATGCATTATTAATAATTTAAGGATCACATCGTAGAGCACGATACTTCTCGAGTTTAGTTTCACTTTCAGGTTTGTGATTTTTTTTTTGGTTTTGTTTTGTATTACAGTTGCATATTTAGTATTAACTGTTGCACACTTTTCCTTTGGTGGTTTATGTTTTCAGTTAATAGAACTCTTTTGATAAACAGCGTTTGGTCGCACAGATTCAGATACAACTAAAAGTACCGAAAGTAGCCAAACTTGATCAGACGTGGACCGTGATTTTAACTTCAGAGGGGCAATGTCTTATAATACCTAGGGTTAACAGACGCCCCAGGAAAACTGGGACTGGCCCAGGTTTCAGCCTTTATTTTGTGTCCCGGGTCAAAAACAGTACAATAGTTAAATCGTATTACATTTTTCTTTTTAAGTACATAACTGTGTCAGTGTGCTCAGCAAAGTAATTTGTTAAGATTTGTTTACGCCATTCAAAAATTTTTGTTTAATCCGTGTAATTCTGATCATGCGAACCTCACATGTTTTAAATAATATCTGATCTGTTTTTTGCTAATCTTGTCTTTTTGCGCAGCTAACATGTTTTGATTAGACAGTAGAAAGATAACAAGGAGTTGCAATGATCTGCACTAAACACACCCGATTCATTTGTGAATTTATACACCGTTACTTTCACAGCTTCAGGGTATGGATTGAAACGTGGTAATCCTAATAATACCTCGCTGTCTTTCGGTCTGTTTCAGAGGTGTGAACACATTCTCGCCAGAGGGCAGACTGTTCCAGGTGGAATATGCCATCGAGGCCATAAAGGTAAACAGAAAACTCATCCCTGTCGTTAAACTGTACTGCTTAACATTTTCATGTGTGATCAATTTATATATTTTAAAAAAATAATAAAATAGCTGACAAACACAAAATAATGTCTTGGTAGAATTTTTTTCTTCCATTCCTTTGCATGCGGAAAAATGGTATTGTCATATGAGGCTACGGTGCATTTGCATCCATGTCCCTGTAGAAAGACTAGAAGAGTTTTATTTTTTATCCATCCCCATATGATCGCCATGCATGAAAGGGTTAAAGATTCCTGTTATAAAAACTAACTTTCTCTCTGAACTGTGTTTTTTTATATATATATAAACTGACTGGACTTGCCTTTTACTGTCTGTCAGTGCTTCAGAGAATACGTGGACTGCAATTCACTTTTAAACCACTGTTTTCATTTTCTAACTGTTAAAATGAAGTCATGTATTCTGCTCGCTTCTTTTGTAGCTCGGCTCAACCGCTATCGGGATCCAGACTTCAGAAGGAGTCTGTTTAGCTGTTGAGAAACGAATCACTTCTCCTCTCATGGAACCCAACAGTATTGAGAAAATTGTCGAAATTGACTCGCACATAGGTAGGTTTGGAGTCTCTGCAACCTTGTCGGTTTGCTGTTTTTTGTTTGTCGCATTCCCCGAGCTGAAGTCCATTCATCCTGCCACAAAACTATAAGCGCAGTGCCTGCGCGGTACCCCTCCTTACCCAGCACAGCTTCTGATATCTGCAACACTGAGTGTGGGTGAAGGTGTAACGCAACAAGGGAGGGTATAGTGTTCACACCCTGGAGGATTGAACACAGAATGGCTTGCATTAGGAAATCAATCCACTTTGTGTTCGAATTCTTGTCTTAATGTCTCTCTCTCTCTCTCGCTGCAGGCTGCGCTATGAGTGGCTTGATAGCTGATGCCAAAACGCTGATCGACAAAGCGCGGGTTGAAACGCAGGTAAATGATGCGTGTGTTTTGGTTTCTGTTTGGTTTAAAGAATACGTGAATCTGACAAGGCTGTCTTTCCAAACACTGGGACACGTTCGCTCCGCGCTGGTTTCAGTGTAAGCTTTGCCCCCTTGTATTTTGCTTCAACAGCGCGATGCATTGTTTGGGTTGAGAATACACTTCACACCCGCTCTAAAACAGCTGAGAGAAGTTTTTACGTGCACTGCAAACCTGATGTGATTATCAGAGTGGGCTGAACGAAACTCTCTTCGAAGCTGTGTGAATCAGGCCCCCGCAGTGTTTTAATATTGGGTTGCTTGTTCGGTTCTCTCTCAAGTTCCTTGTTCTCGGTTCTGGTCCGTAAGCTGATGATTTAATAGAGTTTTGCTGTGCAGTTTGGAATCCGTTTTTAGGTGCGTGTTTCTGTTTCCCCGTCAGAATCACTGGTTCACCTACAATGAAACCATGACAGTGGAGAGTGTGACCCAGGCTGTCTCCAACCTGGCGCTGCAGTTTGGGGAGGAAGATGCGGATCCCGGTGCAATGGTGAATATATTCAAATCAGACGGGACCCTCTTAGGGGAAGAGCCGCACAGCATCCCACATTCAAGGATTCTCTATCCCTAATAGACTGTAGCTGAGTTTAAAATGCACTTTCCTCTAATGAGAAGGGCATTGCTAATTGTGTGGTTTATTCTTGTGTCCCACAGTACTGTAATGTAGATTCAAATTACACTTTTAGTATTTAAGGATTTGGTTCTTCATGCTCGCTCTCTCCTTCAGTCTCTGTGTGTAGAATTGTGCCATGTTAAGTTATCTATGTATCTGTAACTGTAGATAAGGAGCCCTGTCTGTAGTGAACACGGTGATGAATCTGCATTGCCTTATTTAATGCATGTAAACCATTTCTGTCACAGAGTCGTCCCTTTGGCGTGGCGCTTCTGTTTGGAGGTGTCGATGAGAATGGGCCCCAGCTGTGAGTACGCTTTCTTCAATAGAAACTGCTAGAAACACTCGGCTATCAAAAGCCTGCAGAGTTAATCCTATCATTCTGTACCTGCGGGGAAGTGACGTTCAGTATATGGGTCTCGCAATCTGAAACACAGCCTGCTTGTCAAAACGTGTTGGCTCAGTATATTTGATGTTATACATGCTTTTATCCCTATCCCTGCTCCTGCTTCCCAGGGGGTTCCGGAATGTGACGGGGGGGGGGGGGGGGGGGGGGGTTCCGTTGGGATTACTCTGGGATGTATTGCAGTGACTTTTCAGCGTGCGTCTTCCCTGTTTCATGCTGTGCATTGTCCTGTATCTGCAGGTATCACATGGACCCTTCGGGCACCTTCATTCAGTGTGATGCCAGAGCCATCGGATCTGCATCCGAGGGGGCACAGAGCTCCTTGCAAGAGGTGTATCACAAGGTGTGTGTGTGTTTGCAAAGCAGCGTTTAACACAGGAGAAACCAGAGCTCTAATCTATCTTGAGAGGGGACAGGAAACCGAACTCCAGCATGCTGAGAGAAGCGGGCACAGTTCAGTGTTCTGCTGTCATTCAGGCTGAACAGCATGTGATCTTCACACATCACATGTCAGCCATTAGAGCTGGCATCAGGCCTGTGCTGATAATTGGTTCCGTTGTGTGCAATTGCAGATCGCTTTCTATTAAATCATCAGACTGCGGGCTGCAGATTTACTGCTGTCTCGCGCGATTTTATTTTGTTGTTCCTTCTTTGTTTAGTCCATGACGTTGAAGGATGCCATCAAGTCTTCGCTCACCATCCTCAAGCAGGTCATGGAGGAAAAACTGAATGCAATTAACATTGAGGTGAGGAAGCTTTGCCACGTGCATTAACAGGAGAGGGGTGGTGTTAGTCTAGTCCCTGTATGCTGGGGTAGGGGGGGAGGTGAGCTAGTGCTGCAGAATGTTCTAAACATCTCCTTTCTGTCAAGGAACTATATTTTCAAAGCGTTTCCTCTATTTAATCTACTCCTCGGTTTTGTTTTGTTTTTGGAAAGATGGGAAATCTTGATAATGCTGAAGAGAACTTGAAATATAGACACGGGTGTCTGAAACTGATTTATGTTGCTTTAATGAACGTTACGACTCGGGTTATGTAACCTGTGCTGGTTTAGGGGCCCGTTCTGCCTTTCGGCGAGTCGTCCGTCTTAATAATTTCTCTCTTTCTTTTTCTTTTAGCTGGCAACAGTAGAACCTGGCAAGACATTTCACATGTTCACAAAAGAAGAGCTAGAAGAGGTCATCAAAGATATTTAAAGCGACTCGGGCTGCGGGCGTCTCTCACAGCTCTGTCTCGCACGCAGCTCTCCAAACCAAAACCCCCTGGAGTCCCGATTTCCTTGTAGCTCCCTCAGTAGCTTCTACTTGTGGGGTTTCATGACCCAAGTGAACACCAACTCCCCAGTTTGTAACGAGTTCTCTTCAAGATTTTTACAAATCTGTGTGCGCAGCACAGGACTTTAACAATGTCGGGAATGAAGAAAAGGGGGGTGGGGGGTTCGTTTTTGTTACGACTTGATGCATCAATAAACTGTTCTATTCCAAATGGAACCGTGTTTTTGTGTTTTGTCCTCAACTCACTTTTGTGCTGCCTTGGTAATAACAGCTGACAGTACTGGGAGGTATACTGTGTGTATGAAAGAGCATAGAGAGCTCTGTATCCTATCTATCGATCTATCTAATATTCATATAGGGCAGCAGTGTGGAGTAGTGGTCAGGGCTCTGGACTCTTGACCAGAGGGTCGTGGGTTCAGTCCCAGGTGGGGGACACTGCTGCTGTACCCTTGAACAAGGTACTTTACCTAGATTGCTCTAGTAAAAACCCAACTGTATAAATGGGGAATTGTATGTAAAAATAATGTTACATCTTGTAACAATTGTAAGTTGCCCTGGATAAGGGTGTCTGCTAAGAAATAAATTATATATATATATATATATATATATATATATATATATATATATATATATATATAATTTCTAAATAGATATAATCTAAGTAAACTTAAATGCATTTCTCTTTGTTTTTGGACAGATCATTCTTGGTATAATTATTGAATTATTGTGTTCACCCTTTGGACTTTAAGTATTGTTATTATAATGAAACATTGTATTTACAACACACCCCGGGTGTTGCTTTGTAACTTGAACAGTGATGCCCTCTTTTCTCAGTTTGGTCCTGGCATTCCTCTGGGATCAATGCTATTCAGCACACCCTATCCCTGTCGTCCCCCCCCCCTTCCACGCTGCCTCTCTATGAGGACAATACAATTGATCTAAACAGTACGACGGGCACTGTAGAATGCTTTGCTCCGGCCCCCATGCAAAAGCCGTCCACTCCACAGCTTTCCTTGGTCATTCGTGCTCGAATCTGCAGGGCAGTGGCGCACACAGCACCTTGTATTAAGCGTTTGAAGAGCAGCTCGCTGCAGACAGCAGGGTGCAGCCCCTGCTAGAGATGCCGTCTGTCTAATGCGTGGTGCGAGGCTCCTGTTACTGCCAGTGCCAGTCATGTGATCGCTGCTTCTCGCACAGTATCGCTTTCAGGGTAGCCCTGAAAGGGGAGCGAACTAAGGTTTTAAAAATGCTCTTCTGAAGACTGGCGTTGTAATCGCTGTAGTTAAATGTATAAGAAACTAAGGACCGTGTTTTCAAAGCGTTTCTTCCGTTGTTTAATTAACTTGTTTGCTTGAAAGAAAACAATCGAGTTAATCTGATAAAAATTAGAAACAAAACACTTTGAGAGTGCTTAAGAGAACTCCGATTACATTATTTTTTAAAAAAATGAGTGTGTCAATTTTCACCCTGTGAATTTGCCCAAGCAACAAATACAATAAATACATGTTAAAATAAAACGTGTGCAAAAACAGCCGAGCAAAACAAACAGCTAACTATGCTCTCTGGGTACAGTCACTGTCTACAGATGCAATAGCTGTATTGCCTTTTCACCAAATGTTACAAATTGCAGCACTGGGATATGACAAATATGGTCCGTACCGTTAAAATGTGTTTTAAAATTAAAACACACATTTTCTAATAATACTGAACAATAATAAATAACACGCAATAAAACAGAGCGTTCATGCTTTGCTAGCCAATCAGAATTCTGTAGCTAGGTAAGCTTGGCAGGATTCCGCCAATGAAAAAAAAAAATCAAAACAACAGCACGGTTAGCTTGGCTTTGTTTGGTCATGAAGGAAGGTTTCTGTTCTTGACTGACGTCGAAATCATCTTATCAAAAAGGGAAGACGCTGAGAGGCAGCCAATCAGTTCGCCGCGTGTGTGTGAAGTAGGCGGTATCGTACGAGAAGCCTTCTCCCGATAGTTAAACTGGTCGGCAAATACACCTAATTTCACCAGTGGTCAAGTGCAGGATTTTTTTTTTTTGGGTGTAGTGTCGAGAGTTGCGGAGAAGTGCACAACTACTAGCCGAGTGCTTGGTTATGGACGTTTAAAATTATAATATCTCAAGTCGCCTAGCAACAACATGACTCTAGTGTTAAACTGCGGTGTATTGCTGCTAGTTAGCATTTTCACCCTTTCGTGCGGGCTCGATGCCCGCGATAGAGCCAACCCCGTCGGCTCATCGTTTGTGAAGACTAGGAGGAAAATGCTGAATGTTTTGGACAGTGCTGTTATCGAGGGCTCGGTGCCGGACCCCTCCGCTCTGCACCGCTACAGTAAAGTTAACAAACGGAGCACGGAGCTTGAAGATACCTGTAACGACTGGAGAGGGTTTGAAGCCAGGCTCACTAACAACACGCACCCGGTAAGCAACCATTTGCTGCATGCGTTATTAATTCACTCCGTAGCACGATCCCCTGGCTGTGTCATTGCCCACCGCCGGTTTATATTAACTGTATTACATCGATACCCGACGCCTTAACACGTCTCTGAAGAAATATTAATACATTTTTATTTTCAGGTACTCGGGTTTGCAATTGAAACGCGGTTGCTTTGCAAGCTCGGTAGATGTGGGGTGAGCATTACTAGGGCGTGCGCTCGCTTCATTGCTTATATAAACCGAAATTATATTTCGTATTCCAGTTGCAGAAGCCGTTTTATAGAAACAGCCCAGTTAATTGCGTTGTTTATTAGTCAGACTGAAAAAAGCAAGAGATGCATGCATTTATTTAACTCGCTGACGTGACCCCAGCGAGACGCTAGTAGTATTTTGCGGATTATCCAGTCAAACTAACAATAATTACCTGTGAATACACGCTTTGTGCATGAGACATGATGAGTGTGGTTTTCTGCTACCGCGTTTTGCTAATGTGTGTACATCACTGTTGCATGTAAACATTCACATGGGATGTGCATAAAGTCAATAGAATAAGCGTTTGAACCTGCGTGGGATCGAACCTGCGTGCAATGCAGAGATCTGAGCAATATAACAGTACGTACATTAATCGGATATTGTTTTGCAGTGGGATCCGGCGTGCCGCTGTACCGTATTGTTTTCATAGTCCAGTGTTTGAATCGTACGCCCCTCGTATTGCTCAAAACAATCGAATTCTACACACCAATGCGTCACTGTAACCCCAAAATAAAACGCACCCCCTTCTTCTGGCCCCCTGCCTTCGATGAGGCTTGTCTGACTGTGATTGAGAATTACAAGGTTATAATTGCATCAAGGGGTTCTGGTGACATTAAACTAAGAGAGCGAAGTGGGCGTGGTTTATGTAAACTAAGAGCGCGGAGTGGGCGTGGTTTATGACGAATTCCCCAGAACCCTTGCTATGCAGTTATATCCTGAAGTCATTCACTTCAGCCCCGTTCCTCAGCGTTTCTGAAGGCAGTGTTTTCTTTGCTGTGTTTGTTTTCTTTGGTCTCCGGTGAATGATTCTCTGGTGCTGCGATTTCAAAACGGGACGACCTTTTCAGCACTTAGCATTTAACAAAAAAAAAAAAAAAAAATGAAAAAGTGTTGTGATCACATCGCTTAATAATGACTTCTTATTTTTTTAAGAAATGCAATTCAAGTAATTATTATTATTATTATTATTATTATTATTAGAGACTACAAAGCGGTCCACCTTCAAACAAGCATCACTACAGACTGCTGCACCCCGGAGTATCTTGAGCTCTGTAACAGCAGCTTTGCTATTTGTTCCTCAGTGTCTGTTTCATTAATTGGTAGATCTAACATCAGCAGCACAGAAGCTCTTTCACATCCAGGACCCCTTTGAACTAAAGAATTTACAAGGAGGTGTAGGGTGGAGAGCCGAGATTCCTTTCTGAAAATAACTTGTTTGTTGTTTTTTTTCTGTACAAAAGCTCTCCTCATCCCAGTGTTTGTAAGGTCACCTCTCGCAATGCGTTGTGTGTACAGAGTAGGCACATGTTTGGAGAGCGTGGACAGGATGTTTTGTGTTGGTGTTTATTTTCAAAGCCACGCTCTCTTGGTCTTGGCAGAGGTGGTGTTTGTAGTGCCCCGTGGGGTTACTGACTCGCTACCCTGAGTTTCGTATTCACGCTGGCTTGAGTCAGTGGTGTGGATCCAGGAGTAGAGAGCTTGAAGTCAAGAGCCTGCTTTTCAATCCCCATTGTCAGAGCCAGAGCTCCTGAGCAGAGAACTCCCTAAAATAACACAGCACCACACGCACGCACACACGCACATGCACACGCACACGCACACACACACACACCCTGCAATAAATGTATATGTCTGTCTTCATTAGTGCGTTCTTAAGTGAAGTGACCAGAAAATAAACAGGCAGTAATCCCTTTTTTAATCCCAGTAATGAAGTGTATTTCAAATAAAAACTGCACTGTTTTCCTGAAACTTGCTTTATTATGCAGCTGTAGGTCGTATTTGTTCACAAGACCTTCCAGTTATTTTTACAATTCCTTTCTGTGCTGGTTTGAAGTTACCTGCCTACAGGCATTGGGGGAACCTGCAGGCTTTTCTTTAACTGCACATTTTTCTTAGTTTTCCTTGAAGTATAAACCATGGCTTGTGAAAGGACACCTGCTGCTTCGCTGCTCTAGAGAGAAGTTCAAAACAATCGACAGGAGTGAACAGTTTTCCTCTCGCTGAGCGATCGGAGTATGCAGTAAGCTTTGGGTCTCCCGTGTACCCCGAGACTTTGCATTAGTCACTGCCTTTGTTGTGCCTGCAGCTCTCCCTGATTGAGATCTGGTGCGACCGGTTCTCAGCCTGCACCCACAGCGCTGTCATCCCTCGACAGAGTTACTGCTGCATTGCTGACTGGCTGAGCTGATGAAGATCGTATCTTAGGAGCTGCATGTTCAGCTTTGTATTTTGCATTTAGATGTTATTCCCTCAGCAGATCGGACCCTTTCTAACAAATGTCTGTTGCTGTTATTTTTAAAGCGAAAGGGAGCAATGGTGCTTTTGAGTCAGGGGGATGGCTTAATGAGGCACTCTGTCAAGCGAGCACCACAGCATTGATTGTATCAGCCGGGGGACAGCAGGAGATAATTGAACATATTTCTTGGGCATCGTCTGGGAGAGGATGCATTGACTCTCTGGAGTGTTTGTTACACTGTGTAACGCACAGTACAAACCTGGGACCCAGTCACCTGAGGAAAGTCCTTTCAGAGGTCAAGGGCGCTCGGTAAAGAAGGCGCTGTTTGTTTCTCATTTTATTTGCCACTTGGGTTTGCAGGGATGGCAATAAGACCCCCATTGCATAGCAGTGTGAGCCATTCCTGGTTTTACTGTGAGTTTAACAAGACGCACCCAAGCCTGTTAGCTATACACTGTGACTAATCAAGCTTGTATTAAAACCTGGAATGGATGAAATTGCTACATGGTAGGAGTCTGTACTGTACTTTGACTGTCCTGTAGGTCCCTGATCCTTCAACTCGTTTTGAGATGAATTAATGAATGCAGAAGACTGAGGGTGGGTCATGTACCCCACTACTACTCCAGTTAATCCCCTTGCTAACTAACTATCAAACTCAACCAAAGCTTCTCGCCTACATGGTGGGCAGCTTGAGTTTTAGAAGTAGCTCTGAACAGGTGGAGAAAGGGTTTTTGAAATGCTGGTTGTCGTGAGCCTTTTAATCGGAGGCAGTCTGGTGGAATTTGTGTTGGCTAACCTGCTGTGTGTCTGTCTTCTCCAGGAAGGTGGCTTTGTCCTCTTCTGTGTCACATGTGTGTCGGTTGATGATTAATGTGACTCTGCAGTGCTGGTACGGGTTAGCTGGCATACCTACTGCTTCTAGTACTTGCAAGAGGGGCGAGGCTTATCAATTTGCAGTCTCTCTGCAAATTGATTTGCAGTCTCTGTGCATGACTTTTGCATTTTCGTTTTGCTGTTGATTAGTCGGTTGTGCTTAATTGTGTGTTCTTCTGAGCAGCACAGTTGACTTTGCAGTTCAGGTCAATTAGTTTGCTCCAGCAATGCAAAGGTTGTTGAAGTGATGTGGTACTGCATGCAGAAAGAGTTCTTTATTTAACCTAGTGTTCTATCTCACATCCCGCAATTCCATGTTATTCAATGCATGCACCTCTTTGTATTGGGGCTGCTTGCTGTTGTAATTCCAGTTTTATTTTCAGATATGCTGTTTCTGTGTGTGTGTAAACAGTAAAAATGCATGGAAAAGAAATCCTGTTTTTAACCCTAAATTGAACAAGCTTAATTCAGAAAGATCACTTTCCTGAGGTCCAGCGCTGCTTCGCGGTGTTGCAGGATTTGCAATGGTGGATTTCGCTCTGTGATTCTGTCACTGGATTTGAAATAATAAAAAAAAAGGCTTTCTGACAAAGTTGTCAGCCTGATTTAATCGGCAAAGCCTCCTGCACCTACAAGCTGACAAGGCTTTATATCTCAGTATTACCCAGCCCAGCGTTCCTAATTAACAAGGGCAGCTCAGCCACGGCAAACCTGCTTCATTTCAATTGCAAATCCTTCTCTCTCTCTCTCTCTCGCAGGTGCCAGGGGCAGCGCTGCACGCCAGGTACCCGCGAGACGAGAGGGCTGTGAAAGGGCCCGACAGCCTTTCATTCCTTTCACAGCCTGACCTTTCATTTATTTGGCGTTCAGGCTTGCCAGCCTGTGTGTTTACATTTCATAACTGGGGGTGTTGGTGCAACGTGTGTCATGGAACTTTTTATCCTGAGCCAAAGCATGCTGAATTTCTCCCTTTTTTTTTTTGAGTTCTGCAGGACTGCGGATCAGTGGGCAGTTCTGTCAAGTCCATCACCTCCCTTCACTTGGGGAACTGACTGTGGATTTCTGTAACACACACACACACACACACACGTCCTGTTTGTGAAATGGAGCGTTGGTTGAATCTTACTAGTTGTAGCCGTGGCGATTTTGCTCGTTTCAAGCCCGCTGTCCACTTTTTACTCCTGTTGAATCGTTTTGCTCCAGTGCCAGTGTTCAGTAGTCTGTGGAAACAAACAAACAATAAAAGCCTCTGTGCACTGAAAAATAATAAACGCACAAAACCTAAGATTATACTGTCCCAGCTGATGAATAGCTGTTGCACAAGAAGCAGCCTGACAAATCGCAGGACTGTAGCGAGCAGGCAACATTGATTACTGTTGACGTGGCTTTGCAGCTTGGAAAGGGGAGAGGGAAAACTGAGTGTGTGCTGCGAGCAGAGCTGACTCGAACTGTAACAGTAAATAGAAACTGGAAGAGCGTGGAATGAAAGATGCTCCTCTGCACAGGTCTGACTGGTGAAGTGGGAGAAAACGTTGCAGCTGCAGCATCAGGATAAGTGGTTCATTTTTACAAGCCTGGACTGGACTGGGGGGCAGCACCCTGTCCTGAGAACTTCTGCTCCCAGGCCAGGGAAAGGGTCAGGGTTGGGGGGGGGGAACCCAAATAAACATAAGACATTTGCTCTGGTACAGTATCAGCAACACATTATGGATTTCCTAAATCCTGGCACGGCACAGAATGCTTTGCAATCGGAGTCTAGTTTCTGTCCTACAATGCGATCTGCTGTTTTGTTCTAGAGCTTTTTCACCTTTCGCATACTGCTTCTCGTTCTTTGTGTTGGCTCTCTTGCATAAAGCAGGTTTGGTGCACATGTGTTGGATCGTACCTCGTAATAAGAGCCAGCTATTCTTTTTTTTTTCTTGCTCTCCAAGTCCTGCTGCTGCAGAAACTTGAAGGTGATTCTTTTTTTTTTTTAATTTTGTATGTCTCTTTCCGTTGTGACTTTCGCTCCTGAGCTTTGCAGAGAGCTGTGCAATCTGCGGTTAAGATCTTTCCCTGTATCTGCTGTGTCAGGCGTTCCAACGAATTACATTCTGTTTACTTTGCATTTAAAAAAAAAACATCTGATAAACTAACCCGTAGAGTGTAGCTGTCAGGGCTTGATCTAATCAGCATGACATGTTTCCACGACGCCTGTTCATCAGAAGCCTTACCTCTCCATGCTTTCCCTTCGCCTCGGTTCAGACGTACAGTAAAAGCAGCTCTGGTAGCTCTCTGCCTCCTGATCCTCTTCCTGTCAAAACGCACACGTGTCCCTCGCACATGCTTCACAGAGCAGCTCCAGTGAGGCCACAGGGGTGCTTTAAACTCCTGGGGTTTCAAAAGGAGCCTGAAAACGATACACAAAGTGAAGTAGAACCCCAGAGTCAGCTCTTTTTATGGTCAATTCGAGGACTCTCTGCCTCAATCGTGAAGCTTTCCTCTGCACACAGCTGCCCTGGCAGCTTTTCCAGTACCTCCAGATAACGATGGTTCAGCATCGTATTTACCAGCTGGTGAATAGGAGTGATTTTATTACTGTGTTGTGTGTCGAAAGCGTACCCTTTTGTCCAGGGCTGTCCTGTTTCTCATGTCCGTGTTTCATGAAATCTCACGCCCTGCCTAGTTTACCAGACAGGGCGGGAGAGCACAATGTGCTTGTGCTGTTACCAGACGTTGGAGGGGTGGGGTGGGGCAGAGGGAAGGTGAGCAGACCTTCAAGGAAAGAAACGTTTCTGAATTACTTTTTGATGTACAGACAAAGAACCAGAGGCAAGCTTTTCTCAGCCCGGGGAGGGCAACAGACATTTTACTGGCATCTGGAATGGTCTGAGCTTGCATTTGAGTTGGCGAGATCATAGTCGGGGGAGACTGATTTAGAGAGGAGTTCAAGCTTGGCTGTGTTGAGATTGAGAAGCCTCTTCACAGGCTCTGTGTGTGTGTGTGTGTCTCTGCTGGGATCAGCCACTCAAATGTGGGTCACGTCCTGCTGCTTTGCTGGGCGGGTGGGCGGGTTCCTCTGCTGTCAGGCAGGGAGAGGCAGGCTGTGCCCCTGCTGTGAGGCTGTCTTCTCTGAGTGCTATTCAGAATGCAGCTGTCTCCCCAGTAAATAGAGCACTGTAATTAGAATATGGAATCTCACTGGGCTACAGCTTCAGAGAGTGTGTGTGTGTGCGTGTGTGTGTGTGTGTGTGTGTGTGTGTGTGTGTGTCCTGAGGCTCTAATTAAAATCTGAAATAATCCTTCCTTCTTTCAAGGGGATATTGGGCAGAAGCTAAAGAAAAAAACACATGAAAACCTGTTCAGGCACACTGTATTTTTTAAAAAAGAAAAACACAAAACGCTGCGACAGATAAAATCAGCATTCATGTAATACGAATAAGTTTTGAACTGCTGAATAAATGATCGGGTGCAAGCGAGTCAGACAGTAGGAACAGAGCTGTGGTCTTGTGTTGTGTTAACCCCCTCCCAGCAGGGTTAGAGGTGCTGGATCTGCTTGACCTAGTCAGAGCACTGCTTGGCAGCTGATGTTCAGTACACCTCTGTTCCTAAAGTTACTAAAACAGGGTTTTGTACATATTTACTGAAGCAGCAGAGCTGTGCGTGTCATTACCCTCTTGTGTGGAGTAGCTAGCTTGCTCTGATGGCTCACTGGAGCCTTATTAACCCAGCATGATTCGCTCAATACAACATGTAGTCAGTTTAATACGAATGCTCTATTGAATTTCAGTATCAGCATGCAATATGAAAAAGGCATTAATGCGAATAATTGCCAGTCTCAGAGACAACACAGTGAGCAAACGATGGAGCTCTACACCCCAGTAAGGGATGCGCGCTCCTCAGCAGCTTTCTACAGCATTGCCATTATGTGTTACAGGAACATGTCAGATAGGAAAGCATTAACAACCCCTTCCCTCGCTGAGCCCTGTACCCAGTTGGGTTGATAAAGCCCGGGACCAGGGCTGATGTCATTTAGGGGTGAACAGCTGTCTTCTAATGGAGGGTGAAGGACAGCGAGACCTCTCGATCAGAGGCGTGGGAGAGGTTTTTGCGGCATGCTTCCTGTGCTCTGAATTTGAATCCCGTGTTTTCTCTCTTCTTGCAGTTTCCGTTCTTCGACTTGAGTGGCTCGGTGTCGCTGGCCTGGGTGGGCGATGGGACTGGAGTAAGTATCTCTCATCTCGTTTGTTCACTTTAAGTGCAGTTCAGCTGGGTCCGCACTAACACTACCAGCAGCAGTTGTGTAGGCAGGGCTGGAGGTTGGAGCTGAGCTCTGTGATGTCATCCTGGGTTCAAATGGGGGGCGCGGGGGTGTGTTAGAACATTTGCATGACATCATTCCTATTGATACAATGATATACAAACTTTTTTTTTACATTTTTTTAAAGCATCACAATGATGTTTTATCTCGTAACATGGGTTGATTTCACGTTGTTGGATTTATTTTATCTATGCAGCTTTTTTTAAATCAATTTTTTTTGGTGCAAAACTGCAGAGCCAACTGACTGTTTTGCAATGCATCTCCCTGCCCTTGAGTGCCAACAAAGGATGCATTCTCTGCTTCGCAAAGAAGAAAAAGCTCCCCACAAATAAGATAAACGAGCACAGCTTTAACTGACCACTATGAGACCGCGGAACTGTCCCCAGCGTGGACGTTGGATTGCATTGTAAAGCGATCCCTGCTGAATAGAGGGTCTACCAGCAATGTTCCTGGAGTCCTGTAGTTATTCCACGAAGGAGCTAGCCCAATAACCAACAGCACTGTTTGTATGACGTCGAATAGACCGTCAGTGCATTTTAAGCCATCGTTTGTTTTTAAGTGCAGCGTACAAGGAGGTAAATATTCTGAATTCTTTATTTTAGTAATCTCCACGGTTGCCGTAGTGATGGAACTTTTTTTTTTGTTCCTTTTCACACCCTACAGAAATCAAAAGCTGTAGTGTGTAGTGACATATCGTATGCCAACGGAGCAATCTGATTGGCTGTGATGCTGTAGAGAAACAGTGTGTCCGTTCGTGATTAAAAGCCGGTAGGGACGTTCTTTTAAAACCATCCACTTTTGTCCTGGTTGCTTCTTCTTAGCACACTATTGAAAAGAAAAAAAAAAGGTTATCCCTGGAATCTAGCTCAGAATCACGCTTCATTAGAAAGCTGGGATCTTGCCCGGGATTCCCTGTCTCATCCTGTCTCAGTTCGGTCCTGTGTGCTTGTCTTAATGCTGGCCTGGTGTGCTGCTGTGTCACTAAGGCATGACTGCGCTTTCCTTTCTGCTGTGCTGTACCAGTCTTTAACGCTGGATCACTGCTGGAGGATTTCAGTGCTGCCTCTGATCGTTTATCTCCATCAGTGCGTTGCTAAAAGACACGGGGGGGGGGGGTTCATTGTCCTGCGGACTAATTAAAACTCAGACATTGTCTTTCCTTCTCCTTCATGCACACTGGTAATGTTATAGGCTTTTAACTATAAAAGAGAGATTAAATCACCTACTTCCATTGCACGCTTTGCTATGGGCTTAAACAGACTGCAGGGAAGCCCGGAAAGGCTCCAGCTGCTATACAATGGCGCAGTCGTTGGGATGCATTTGCCCAGTGGTGGGGGTACAGGTGAAAGTCCCACGTACGCGTTTGCATCAAGAGATCCCATTCTGACAGCAAGACACATCGGACTGCAGAGTTAATGAGCCAGCCCCAAGCTAATATTCATTTGAAATTTGACATTTTCATTTATTAAGAAATCTAATTTGAAGTGTGTTGTTTTTTGTTTTTTTTTACCCTCTCCGTCCGCAGAATATTCTTTTTGAAGGGGTTTGCAAACTGCCGGGTGGATGCAGGGAGCTGCTGCACTATCAGGATTTGCAAACCACAGGGGCAGTTTGTAAGCCTTGTCCTAGTTTTTAAATGCGTTATTGTATTGATCTAACATTGCTGCACAGTTGCGTGTTTCCAAACGCTGTGCATGCTACAGGTGAAGGGCAAGGGGCTTGCTTGTGCAGGGTACTGTCTGCTGTTTCTCATCATTGCTGTCTGCAATAAGCATGTTGCCAATATGCTTTTATTTGATGTTTTACTTGTTTTTAGGTAGTCCTGGCATTGACTACGTTCCAGGTGCCTTTACTGCTAGTGAAATTTGGCCAGTCCAAACTCTACAGAAGGTACTGATCTATATTTATTTATTTATTTATTTATTTATTTAAGTCTGTGCTTTGTGATTTGGACCTGGTTTAAAAGCGTTCCCTTGTGAGCTGTCGTCTCGTTTCAGTGAGAATTACGGGAAGTCGTTCTCGGATGTCAGCGGCCTCATTAACAACACCTTCATCCGGACCGAGTTCGGGATCGCCATCGGCCCGGAGAACTCCGGCAAGGTCTGTCTTTCTCTGTGATTTTGAAACGATAGCGGGATTTCCAGCCGCCTCCACTCGGGCGGACGCCGCTGTGCCTCCAGTGGCGAGCCCGTAGTGGGGGAGTTAGAATTGGAATCGGAGCTGCCGTGGCGGGATGAGGATTTGAATCCACGCTGTGGAACAGTTTAGAGTTAGCAGGGGACTTGTTGAAAGCAGAACGGACAGAACCGCCCTGGTTTTATTGCCCAGGATTATTAACCGAAGCTGCTTCTTCCTCTTCTTCCTCTTCCTCTTCTAGGTGATCCTCACGGGAGATGTGTCGGGAGGGAGCGCAGGAGGCAGGATTTTCCGGTCTCTGGATTTCGGGAACAGATTTTCCCGTACGGATCTGCCTTTCCACCCCCTGACGCAGATAACCTACAACCCCAGGAACGCCAGTCAGCTGCTGGTCCTCGGCATCAACGTGAGACAACTCGATACGCTGTGTCCCCGTGTCTCAGCTTTGCATGTCTCCCTATAGCGCCTCAGTGGTCCTTATGTTGCAAATATGTCCCCTTTCCAGAATACTCTCCTCCTGTCTTTTTGTCTTTTTGTTAATATTTGATTTTGATTAAACAGAACGTTGTTTTATTTAAGAACTTTGAATGAAGTTTCTCCTCTATTCTGTTTTTCACTCTTCAGTGAAATGCGATCAGAGCAGGAACTGATTTGCATTTTGATTTGCATTTGGATTGATCCTCCCCCCCCCCCCCCTCGCTCTCTCTCTTTCTCTCTCTCTCTCTTCTTTCTCTCTCTTGCACTCGCACACACACCTCCCCCAAAGAAGGGGGCTGCTGCTGTAATGACACACTGTCGGTTCATGGACTTGTGTGTTAATATGCATCATTTTCGTTGGCACTAATTGCACATGAGAGTGTTGCAGTGCGCCCTGCTGACTAATGTATTTGGAGCTCTGCTCACTGTTGCTGCTCCCTCAGTGCACTTCGTGTTCCTGCAATTCTCTGAACTTGTCCTGCTGCATTAATCTACTTCGGGAGGCAGTTGCTTCCACACTGAACACTCGGATATCCAGAACAGCGTTTCACTCTTAATCTGTTTTTAGACATGAAAGTCTTTCAGTGTTTAATGTGAACGTCTTTTTGTTTTTCAGTATGCCCTGTGGCTCTCCCTCGACTTTGGGGAGACCTGGAGAATGATGCACGACACTGTCTGCCTTGTGAAATGGTGAGGTGTCAAAACAACGTGATGCTGTTTTAAAACAAATCTGCCATATCAAACCCACCTGTATGAATAAATCTGCCTGTCCTGTGCCTTGTGTGTGTGTGTGTGTTTTAACAGAGTAGAACTGCAGTGGTAGAATTGTTATTTTAAGGTCTTTTATGCAAGTGCAACTCGTTTTTACCATTTACACCCAGTGCTATATTTCAGGCATTTATTAAGAGAATGCCTGAAATGACCGCTCTCTCTCGCTCTCTCTCTCTCTCGCTCTCTCTCTCTCTCTCTCTCTCTCTCTCTCTCTCATATCTGTGTTATTCTAGGGGTCCTAAGAACACAATCTTCTTCACCACCTACCCCAACGGATCATGCAGTGAGTAGCAGTGTGGGGGTGGGGGGTGTTAAATATTAATACGGTGCCCCCAAGAGTCAGCCTGCCCCAGTCTTTATTCGTTTGGGGGGACCATGTGAACATGTAGAACTGCAATGTAATGGAAGATCTCGAGATCATTCAAACAGATCTCTTTGCGACCTGCACTGTGATAACCTCATTGAGATCTGCAGTGGAGTGTGGATGCATTTTACGACATGCACCTGCTGTCTGACAGTGACATGTTTGATTGGCTGTTTGTTCAATTTGTTATCCCAGTCGATCGGGGGATGCTGGAGCTCAGGAAGACGTCCGATTTTGGGAGGTCCTTCCGGACGATCGGCACCAAGATCTACTCCTTCGGTCTGGGCGGCAAATTTATCTTCGCGTCCGTCATGACTGGATCGGTGAGAGCCGGAGCCTCCTCTGCTAATTCATTATTTAATCTCAAGGCAACACTGCACCGTAGTATCCAGTTCCTCATGAAATATACACGGGAGTTACAGAGACTTACTGAACAGCCGTCCTGTGTAAAAGATCACGATCTGTGAAACCAATCAAGTGTGCATGCTTTTATATCTCGGTTATCTAGATCCCTAACAAAATCCGACCGATTCTGGAACTGTCCTGGGCTGGGTTTTGTTGCGGTGGAGGACTGCTTCCCACGGGCAGCTTGTTTTAAAAAGAGCTTCGACTCTGACCTGCATGTTGTGGTAGACATCCCATCCACGCCTGTGTGTTTAGTTGCACAAGTCTGCCCCTGAACCCTCACACCGACTCTCTCTCTCGCTCTCTCTCTCTGTCTCTCTCTCTCTTTCTCTCTCTCTCTCTCTCCATGTCACAGGGCACTATACGGGTGATCCACGTGTCTGTGGATCAGGGGGAGTCGTGGAACATGGCCCAGCTGCCCCCTGTGGGCCACGAGCAGTTCTACTCCATCCTGGCAGCCAATGACGACATGGTGTTCATGCACGTGGACGAGCCAGGGGGTACGTGTGGCGCCGTGGGGCCGTGGCGGGGTTCCAGAGCGTGGGCTCCAGCGTTAACAACGGGTTCAGAGGCTTGCTGCTGCTAAGAGACGCTGTCTCTTCGTTTATCACAGCGCTTCTCAAATCGACGTCTGTTAGATCATTTAAATTCCTCAGGGGAAGGGAGTTGTAAATTGAAGTTGGGTTGGGTTGCCCATGCTGTATTTTTGCATTCATTTTTGTTTCACTTCTTCAGACACCGGTTTTGGCACGATCTTCGTCTCGGACGATCGAGGAATCGTTTACTCCAAGTCCCTGGAGAGACACCTTTACACGATGACGAGCGGGGACACGGACTTCACCAACGTGACCTCTCTGCGGGGGGTCTACATGACCAGCGTCCTGGCTGAAGGCGAGTCTCTCCAGTGGCTCCTGAGATGGTATCGCCAGGCTGTTACGAATCAGACCTGCCATTCGCTTCCATGCCCTATACAGCTGTCCAGTGCGCAGCATCCAAAGTCATGATGTGTGGGTCTAGGTTAAAGAAAGTTCTCAGTTTCCACACCTTGTTTTCAGGAAGTCTGTCGCACTAGCATTTCACCTCAGCGGTATCTTCTGGGTCAAAGCATGTTTAAAATTAAAAATAGGTCTTCACCATAACATGCTGTTTCTTTTCAAAACTGCACATTTTAAGACCTACAGTTCTGTCCAGAAGTTTAGCGTCACCCGTTTCCAGCCCCTCCTCCCACTTCTCTGTCTCAAGAAGCACCTCGTGGTAACGGTGTGTCTGGCGTTTCTGTTCCAGATGGCTCAGTGCAGACGGTCATCACGTTTGACCAGGGAGGAGAGTGGAAGCCCATTCGAAAGCCAGAGAACAGCCAGTGCGACTCCACAGCCAGGAACAAGGAGATGGTGAGTCTGTGGGGAGTGCGAGCCCTCCTGCGAGACTGCTTCAGGCTTCAATCGCCATCGCTCAGGGCCATTTCTAGTCTCTCTAGTCTGGTGATCCAAGTAGACTGGTCCCCTCTCACTCCAGCGTCTCTCTCACACACACACAGAGTTAAAAATACTTCGCAGGTACATTTGTATTACATTTGCATTTAGCTTCCCAGGTGGTCTAATCCACTAAGCTGTAAACCCACAGCAATTTAGATTAGTCAGTAAAATATCAAACACAGGTGCGTTTCCATGGCTCTTGAAAGCCTGCCTGCGCTTGTGTTTGCATGTGGTTAGAACACGCTCTTCACACTGGCACGCAATGCATTTTGCATTTTCCAGTGTTGCCCTTGTGATGGGTCTGGGGGTCTGTGTAATGTACCCCTTTGCTAGGCGGAGGCATGAATAAGCATTTGTCCTTGGAAAGGAAATCGCAGTGGACCAACAGGAAAGCAGCTCAGCTGAATGTGTAGCGACTTTTTTAAATGGTGTGTTGCGTTGCTAACCCTGCATTGTTTCTTGTGTCCTCTGTGCAGTGCAGCCTCCATATCCACGCCTCCTACAGCATCTCTCAGAAACTCAACGTTCCCATGCTGCCCCTGTCCGAGCCCAACGCTGTGGGCCTGATCATCGCTCACGGTACAGAGAATGATAACGTGACATCACCAGTCTGCCCGTTACTACAAATATTAATTTTAATCTGGGCTACGATCTGCCTGAATCCGAAAACATTGTAGCTTTTCATGTATACAATGTAGTCCTGTTTTTGTGTTGGGGGCTGATCCCCCCCCCCCTGAATGTGTGTCTCATTGCCCCTCTTCCCACAGGCAGCGTGGGGGATGCGATCTCTGTGATGACCCCCGATGTGTACGTGTCCGATGATGGGGGGTACTCCTGGATCAAGGCTCTGGTGGGACCCCATCACTACGCCATTCTGGACTCTGGGGGGCTCATCGTGGCTGTGGAGCACAGCCCCTCCCAGCCCATCAAACACATCAAGTGAGCAGGGGTCGCCTGGGTGCTTGTGTTTCAATGGGTGCCCTGGAATCGCAGGGGTTTCTTGTGCACAGAACGCAGATTGAAACGGGCTGAGCGTTGGCTGGTGGTCTCATTGTAGCTAGCTGGCAGATTTGTACCTATCAGCTGGAGCCCTGATCTTCATCCTCTTCACTATCCTTATAAAAGTTTATTTTTACACTGTGTAATGGTTTTGCACATGCTGTACCCATGGTTATGCTACCATTTGTATTTATTTTTTCATCACCGCAGGTTCTCCACAGACGAGGGGCAGTGCTGGTACCGGTATAACTTCACCACTGACCCGCTGTACTTCACGGGCCTGGCGTCTGAGCCTGGGGCCCGGTCCATGAACGTCAGCGTGTGGGGGTACCGGGAGACTCTGGTCACACAGTACTGGGTCTCCATCACCATCGACTTCAATGAGCTGCTCACCCGTGACTGTGAGTCCACCAGCATGTAGATATGAAGCTGCATCATCCACCAGCATGTAGATATGAAGCTGCATCATCCACCAGCATGTAGATATGAAGCTGCATCATCCACCAGCATGTAGATATGAAGCTGCATCATCCACCAGCATGTAGATATGAAGCTGCATCATCCACCAGCATGTAGATATGAAGCTGCATCGTTCACCAGCATGTAGATATGAAGCTGCATCGTTCACCAGCATGTAGATATGAAGCTGCATCGTTCACCAGCATGTAGATATGAAGCTGCATCATCCACCAGCATGTATATATGAAGCTGCATCGTTCACAGGGGCTCAGAGCATTTTAACAAAGAATATGTCAACTAAAAAAACAAGCATTTGAGTAATTTGCAATAAGAATCACTGTGAATGATTGGAAAGGTCGCACTAAGGCAAGGTGACGAGGCTGCTTGGTGTGCTTGTAGTATCGCGTGGGGTATCATACGCGGTCGCGTGTCTCTCCCTGCAGGTGACGAGAAGGACTACGTCCAGTGGCTGGCTCACTCCAATGACCTGAGCGACCCCAACGACGGCTGCATGCTGGGGTACAAGGAGCAGTTCCTGAGGCTCCGCAAGGCCTCCGTCTGCTGGAACGGCAGGGACTACGTTGTGAACAAGCAGCCCAGCACCTGCCCCTGCACCCTGGACGACTTCCTCTGGTAAGCACCCCCCTGACCCTCCCTTCGGAGGGGGGATCCTCTCGCTTCGCTCGTTCATGTTGAGATACGCACCGTCGCACACTGATTAGAAGTCCTTACTGAAATAGTCTTCTGGTAATTCCGCTGTCCCTGTCCAGGAGCTGTGAGTTTGGAGTGAGTCTGGGTTCACAGTGGCTAGGTTGACTCATACTGTTCTTTATGAGATGCACAAGATTGTTTCTGAACTACTGTTCATGTTCAAAGTATTTCTAGTGATTGAGAAGTATGCTTAGAGCCCTGTATTTTTATACAAATACAAAATTATGGTAACTAAATTTATTTTTTCTGTGAGTGATCTGTTTATGTTAATGTTAAAAAAATCGGATAATGTTTAATAAAAAATATGTATGTAGTTAAAACATGATGTATTATTGAGATACATCTATTTGAGTTGTTTTATTATTATGTATCCTGTAGTAAAACTAAATGTGAAAACGAAAAATTATAAAAAATAAAACTAATTTCACAGGGCTGTGAGTGTGCTGCTGGATCCACATTCTCCCTGGATATAGTACTGTTTGCTTGTTTTGAATTCTCTCTCTCTGCTACCATCAAACATGAATACCCCTCCCTCCCTTCCCCTTCTCCACTGTGTTTTCCAGTGACTTTGGATACTTCCGTCCGGAAAACCGCTCGGAATGCCTGGAGCAGCCGGATCTTAAAGGTCACGACCTGGAATTCTGCCTACACGGGACGGAGGAGCTTCTCCAGACCAGCGGGTAACGAGGGGGAAAAATATTTCAAACTGCTGCATCCTGCCAGGTCCGATTGCAGCCGGACCGTTCCTGTACGTTCTGAACCACAACACATGAATTGATTAGGTGCCAGGAAGCAGCCGTCCAGACACTTTCATAAACAGCTTTCCATTTAAAAGACCTGATTTATATTACGAGGCGGGGTACAGCGATAACGTGTTTAATAAGAGGTGGGGAAAAATGGATTTCAAAACCTTTAAAACTACGTCCGTTATACAAGTTGTCTTCTTACGAGGGACTTTGGTTCAGCTTTCTGCAGATTTTTATAATTGCATCTGAAGACCCTCGTACCCCGCTTTGTAAAGAAGCCTTCTTCACTCTCGCTGACCAGCCAGAGACCCTCTGAATCCTGTGTGTGCTTTGATTGGCAGCTACCGTAAGATTCCGGGGGACAGGTGTGAAAGCGGGACGCAGCCGGAGAGGAAGGTGATCGATCTCCGTAAGAAGTGTGTGAGCAACCTGCTGGACCCTGCGCAGCTGGTAATTCGAATCGAGCTCAGGGCTGCTGCTCTGCACCAGGGTGAACCAGCTTCATGATATTACCTGTTCACCTGGGTGGAGGTTCAATAGGTTCAAATAAACACCTGAGACCGGGGCTTGGATTAAATCAAAGTGACGGCGGCGCCATAGCCGTTAGAAAGGGCAGCTATGGCAGCGCTGTAACGTTTGATTGAATTCAGGCCCTCGGCTGGAAGGGACAGGGTGGCTCATCCCTGAAGCTGCAGCTTGTGTTCAGTCAGTCGGCGAACCGGGGAAAAAACTGTTCAACTATAACTGCGTCCCTTTTTTTAAAAAAATTGAAACGTTCTCTCTCTCTCCTCTCTCTCTCTCAGGCTACCACACCCTCCACCAGTCCTGCCCCGATTGTGGCTGCAGTAATCGGGGTGCTGGCGATAACGATCATAGCTGGGGTCCTCCTTGTGAAGAAATATGTCTGCGGTGGGAGGCGAGTTCACTGAAATCGGAACTTTGTTGGAAGGCTAGCCAGTCTCGTTTTTTTTTTAAGCGCACAATTCAGTCTCCACTTGAGAGGCCCCTGGGACTGAACTGCAGGGGGTGCTGAAGTCAGGACTGCGGTGCAGTCTCTGTCTGTCTGTAAGGAGACGATCAGATTGTTACCCTAGCAGGAGTGGAAAGGCCAATGGAGCGTTCCCTGGGGGGGTCTCCTGCCAAGATCGGCAACCTGGTGCAATAGAATTCAATCCACACTCAAAGCTCATGTCCCTCGTCTCTCCCCAGGTTCCTGGTGCACCGGTACTCCGTCCTGCAGCAGCACGCAGAGGCCAATGGGATCGACGGGGTGGATGAGCTGGAGACTAACTCCGCCCACTCCAGCAAACGCGACTATCACGATGACTCTGACGAGGTACCTGGCTGCACTGCTTACACTGTGTGCATTGAACTCCACTCTGTGTATCACTCTATTGAGTAGCGCTCAATCGCAATTCTAACAAAACTAAAAGAAACAAAACCAAGTGGACCAATGAGGCACAAGCCAATAGCTTTGTCTACCGACCTGGTTTCCTGTAGTTTTACCTTTTAGATCACAGTATATACTGTACCGAGTTATTGTATCTCGACCATTAAAAAGTAATACTTTTGAATGCAAAGTTTTCTGCTTGCGTAGATTACAGTGCATCGTTGGCACAGTGGTTGTCCTCCTGCAGTAACTGTAACCTTATTGATCTGTTGCACAGGATCTCCTCGAGTGAGAGAGCAGATGAAGACCCCCCCCCCCCCCCCCCAGCCACTGTGAGTGCGCCCCCCCAGCCTGCCCAGCCCTGCAGAATGCACCCCCGCCCCCGTTTCCTGGAAATACAAAGCAAAACAAAACCGTTCATACAAACTTCAACAATTCAACTGAACATTTAAATACACTGCAATCTGCAGACCATGTGGCAAACACTATGTTTTATGTTAGCACAGAGAGAATTCAAAATCAGCAATATATACAGCTATTTTCTTAAACTTTTTTTTTTAATAAACTGGATTCCTGTTGAGCTCTGTGGAATGAGAGAGAGAATGCCGCAGCAGTGACTGGGAAAGGTGTTAACAGACAGGCTAGCGCCCCCTATGGACTGTATGCAGGGGTAGCGATCTGGAGGCATTGCGAATGAAGGTACTCTGTTTGTAGAGCGATCGTAGGCCTTCAAACTGAAGACGTGCAAGTAGACGTGTTGGCATTTCTTTAGGTTCACTGAATATCATTACTTCTGCTTGACTTTTTTGTTTGTTTTGTAACTTGCTGCCCAGCTTGCTTGTTTTTATTATTCTTCTGTTTCAAGTGCGACAAGTCAAGAGAGGGTTACATCTCCTCCAGGGGCAGACCGGGGGTAAGGATTTTATTAATATTGCAAACCCAAACCTTCAATGGATCCTGACGTACTCATAATTTTAAATGCACGGTTGATGATGATGATGATGATGATGATGATGATGATGATGCTTTTGCAGAAACGTCAGCTACATCCATACTCTCATATTGGACTTGCATTGTAATGATGCTGCTCATTGTATAAACTCATCACAGACTGTTGTCCGCTCAATCCTGTGTTTGCTTGTTTTTAACACAGGTCTAGCTTTGTTTGGTAGATATTTATATGTCAAGGGTTAGTAAACTGGGCTAGAATTTATTTTGACAAAGAATGCCCTATCTTCAGCATACTGTAGGTGTGTGTGGCGTTTTATTTTTTAATTTTCAGGTAAAGTTTTGAAATTGTAACGCTAAGCTTGTTGCTTCTGTTAGGTTGTTTTTAACCTAAAGACCAACCTCAAAGATTTTGCTATGATTTATATCTCTTTCTAGTTATTTAATTGATAGAGAAAGTTTGGGTTATCAGAACAGAAAGCCTTTTTACGAACTTGAAAGCATTAAAACATAAATACATTTGCAATGACCCGTGTGAGTTTACAAACACAATTGACCTTTTAATTGAGCAGCCAGTAAAACAGGATCAATAAAGTCCTGTGCTGGTAAGAGCAACCTGACATCTTTTGGTAATAATTTCTTCTGTGTGGATCTGACTGTCCCTTTTTATAACAAATAATTAATAAAACGTGTGCGGTTTTGAATCGCTTCCTCTTTCTCCTGTTTCCACGCGTGGCATGGTTTTCAAACTGGGCAACAAAAGATTGTAAAGCACTCGATTCTGGAGGTACCAATTTAACTTGTGTGTTTTTTTTTTAATAGATAGTAAAATGTTGTGTGTCTCTGTGTGTGTGTGTGTGTTTTATGTCTCTGTCTATCTCTCTCTATATTTTGGAAAACCTTCCTGACCCAAGTCAGGTTTTCAGAACTGTTCTGCAGCCTGGTTCCTATTTTTGTCCCTTGGTGAGGAGGATCAGAATTGAGCACCTGTAAACTTAGCAATAAAGCAGAGAGTGTCTGGCAACAACAAACCTGCAGAACAAATCATGCATCAGAGGACTGCTGTTCCTCAGAGTACAGCAGCAACCCTAACCTGCAGGCACAGGAGCAGCTTTTTAAAAGGCACGGTCTCCAGAAGCTCTAGATGAGGAGGCACGGTCTGCAGAAGCTCTAGATGAGGAGGCACAGTCTGCAGAAGCTCTAGATGAGGCACGGTCTGCAGAAGCTCTAGATGAGGAGGCACGGTCTCCAGAAGCTCTAGATGAGGAGGCACGGTCTGCAGAAGCTCTAGATGAGGAGGCACAGTCTCCAGAAGCTCTAGATGAGGAGGCACAGTCTTCAGAAGCTCTAGATGAGGAGGCACGGTCTCCAGAAGCTCTAGATGAGGAGGCACGGTCTGCAGAAGCTCTAGATGAGGAGGCACGGTCTGCAGAAGCTCTAGATGAGGAGGCACGGTCTGCAGAAGCTCTAGATGAGGAGGCACGGTCTGCAGAAGCTCTAGATGAGGTTTTGCAAGCTGCTGAGAATCTTAAACCTGCGCAAACCTTAACGGCCCAGTGAATATATTTAGTGAGTTTAGGACCAGCTGCTAGAATTACTCGTCTTGGGAACCCTGGTTTAGAGGGTACTGGATTTGCATGTGACGTTTGGGTTTGTTTTTTTCGCTTTCTAACAAAATGTTCCAACAATTCTGAATTCATTGTGAATTTACTAGGGGTAGGAGAATGGCACACTCGTTTAGTAGTGGATTCATGTTGTTTTATATCCTGATTGTAGGCTTGAAAAAGATAAAAAAATAAACTTAATTATTTAGAGGTTTTGGAATCTACTATTTTGTTGTAGTGCACCTAATGTTTCATGCATACCAGAATCTACTGTGTTGCACCTCAAGTGAACAGCCTTGTACTTCAGTATGGTCTTTTTAATGCAAGAACAGTCCATAACATTGAAACAACACTACCCGAGAGATTACAAACCCTAACTCTGTCACTAGCTATAAAATACGAAAAAGGACTAGCGGGACAAACAGGCTGCAGCTTTGATCTTAATCCAGCGCTGCTTTCCTTCGGAACAGCTTTAGGATGATCGTCCATCGCAGATTCTAAATTCCGAGTCTGACATCGTAGAAGGTTAAAGGAACGTTAACATTCATAGAACACCAGCCAAGTCACATCAAATCTGTAAATTTGAGATGGTCAGTCCCTCCCCTCCCGGTGGATTGAGAGGTGGGCATTTTAAAGTTTGGGGACTGATCTCAAGCCAGTGATAACACGATGGGGGTCAGTAGGGTCAGGGGCTGCTTGCACAAAACACTGGAGTATCAAACTCCGAGGAGGCATTTTCCCTTCACTAGGGGATTGACTTAAATGCATTAAGCTGCTTTCTGCAACACCCTTAAACTCAAAGAACTCTTAATTAAGGTGCTTCATGCAACTGGCCATGCTTGGTTGTCTGTGTAAATAAACTCTGAGGAACAGCTTCCAGCTGGTGTCTGAGATCAGCCGTGAACGATGCTGTCATGAAATAGAAGTAAGCCTTGCAATATTTCATTTTGAAGTCTCGCTTTCTCAAGTGCATCTGAAGGATGTAACGCTGTATCTGAACGAGGGCAGCTTCCTGGCTGTCAAAGGATTGCTCTAACTTTGGTACTGGCTATTTTTTTTTTTTTTTTGATATTTTGAAAATGTTTGGTTTATAAAGACTGTATTAAAAATACTAACAACTGTAATTAAAATAATAAACTTCACGGTACTTTTTTCTTTTCATTGTAATGCAAATGAAAGAGTTTGTTTTTATTTTTTCCCCACCCTGCTACTCCATTAATAAAGACTGAATGTAATTTTAAAAACTTTGGTGAGCGTTTCTGAATTTCAGAATAAAGATAAGGGTGCGGAATCCAATACACATCAAACAGTAACACGGAAAATTGGCTTTCAGTTTATTAGACAGCCAGAACATAACTTTGAAAAGAGCGATACGCCTGAGAGCAGCGTGGGCTGCAGATAATCTGACGGGGCTTCGATCTCCACACGATACTGGATCCGATCCCTTGGGAAGCAGCTGTCTGGAGATACAGGTAAAAAGAACTCTTCCTTCAGAGCTGCGGCAGGGTGGAGTATGCAGGGATGACAATCAAAGACTCCCATTGCATAGCAGTTTGATCCACGCCTGGGTTCAGCTGAAGACCGGAGCTTGTTGCACTGTGGCTAATCAAGCTTGTATTAAAATCGTGGAGCTGGGTGAAACTGCTATGCAATAGGAGTCTTCTTCCCATGCCTGAGTATTTAATTGGCCTTAAGGGGTTGCCACTACGCCTTCCAGTCTGTATAAATAATATATTGCAGGTGCCGCTTGCATTGAATGACATCCAGTGAATGTCAAACAGCAAGGTAATGTCCAGCAAGAATAGGGACAGTGGACACAACTGACTAGCAGTGTCCAAGCATCAAGAACTTCAGCTGAGGCACGTCTGTTACAACGTTCATCACAGACCTTCTCAAGTTACAGGTCAAATTTAACGTGCCTCCAATATAAATCTGTCCTGTTACAATTTCATATTTTTTTTTTTTTTTTTTTTTTTTTTTTTTTTTTTGGTGAACTGGTGATAATTCAGATCCTATACAGAAAGTTCCCTTCGCTGTCATAAAACTCATTCCCCTTCCGAACCACTTCCACGGCGCTTTGTGGTGTGCTTTCAGCCAGTCTTTCCAGCTCCTGGTCAGTCAGGACCTCTCCACTCCACCCCTCCTCCTCCTCCTCCCCCTCAGTGGAACAGCCCTGCCTCTCCTCGGAATGCTCGGGCTTGGGGATTTCCCTGGAATGCAGGGCTGGGGAGTCCCCGGAATCTTCAGCCTTCTGAAGGGCAGCACTGCTGGGCATGGTGAAGTTAGCAGCCAAGGGCAACAGGCCCCCTCCTCTCACTGCAGAATCCTGTCGAACGGTGAGGCTAACACCGCTCGCCTGGCTGCTTGTGTTTTTCATGCCTCTTGGCGCCGGCAGCATGGCATTTTGCCCGCTGGACAGCTCCGGTAGCTTTGAGTCTCCCTGCACTCCGCTTGGCACAGGCTTCAGCCCTATTTTGGACAGGACCCTGGCATCCTGCTTCCTCTTTCTCTCTAAGGGGGGTGTGAAATTACTCTGAAGGACCCTTCTGATGATGTCAGGACTCACGTCAAACCCTTCAGCCAGCCGAGGTACTGTCCACTCCTCGGGGGACTCCTGTCTCAGGTACCTGGGGACAGGGGACAGAGTGAAGCTGAGGTCACAGGTCACTTCCCATATTAGCACAAAGGCATCATTCATACACGTGCTTCGATTGGTCCTATTAAATAAACACAGTTGAAATAAATACTTGAGACTCGAACGCTCCTGTATCATGCTGTATTGTTTTCTTGAACAGAAGCACATAAAAGGTATTTAAAATAATCCTTTTTACATTACTTTTAGGTTAAATGTGTTTTTTTGCTGCATCACCAACCCTTTTTTTTTATTTATACCCTTTTTCTGAACAAAGCACAGCGGGTAGGATTCCTAAAGGCAAAGTCCCGCTTTTCTTACTCCACAGAGATTTGGAGCTTGTCAGAACTCGCTGTCCTGGGGAGCGCAGCTGCGTACAGCCTGGGTTTGCCTGAAGCTTGTTTTTACAGCAGCTCCCTGGTTCAGAATGTTCCTCGCATCTCACCCACCTTTCCTGGTTACCTGACTCTTCAGCCCTACCTGATCTGCTCCATGGCTTCCCAGGTCAGCCTCCTTTCTGGTGGACCCGGGGGCTGGAATTCTTTCCTGATTCTCTGGAGCCGCATCGCTCTTTGCCTTCTCTTGTGAGCGCTGGGGGAGGAACAGAAAGGAGCTCAGCTTTGACAGCTTTCCCTTGGTTCAGAATGAAGGGCTTGTGTATCTGCCATGCTGAGACTGCCAGGGTGTATGAAGGACATCACTGGAGGAACATAGATCCCACAGAAATGTTCTCCAGCAGGCAATCGGACCACTTTTCATTGAAAGTACAAATGCACCTGCCTGTTCGATACACTCCTGAGTTTCACAGACCCAGACTGGCACCAAGATTAGTGCTAACTGGGGTCTGTGAAACCAACCGCTGTTGCATTGTTTTCTTTGGGACTATTAAAAACATTTCTTTACCCACAATGCTGTTGGTCTACCACATCTTAACCAATCTGCTATAATAAAACCAGTCTCCCGTTTCAGAGCCGCTGAGCCGTGCCCTGCATCTCAGTCCCCTCATCCCTCTGTACCAGGACCTGCATCACCTGATCACTTCCTCCAGTCCCTCTTCTGCTTCCTCCAGTTCTGGCTGGAGTGATCCATTCCTCCGGTCCGCTCCTGGTCTCTCCCGGGCCGGACCAGCTCTGGAATTCCACTCGTTCCGGGCGGAGAGGCAGCGAAACACAATTGAACGGGGCAGAACCTGGGCCAGCTGCTTCAATGGGCCTGGTTCTGATGGGATTCGGAATGATAACAGCAAAGGGCAAACCCGATGAAACATGATGCTGTTACTAACAGAGGACTCCAGCAGGCTGGGAAGAGCTCGCTCGCTACCTCCTGATGAGAGGAAACAAAACATTTCAACCACAGTCACGTGAATAATATCAAGCAGCAAGGAGACTGAACTGAGTTATTCTGACACGCAATACAGGGATGGAAATAAGACTCCTACTGCCTAGCATTGTCACCCTTTCCAGGTTTCAATTACAGCTTGTTTAGCCACAGTCTACAGGCAACAAGCTCAGGTATGTCTTATTATAAACTCACAGTAAAAACCAGGAATGGATTACAATGCTATGCAACGGGAGTCTAATCTCAGTCGCTGCAATAATGTACTCTATATAATTCTTAACAAGGGGGCGCTAGTCTCTCACAATGTTGTCCCAATGCATCAGTATTAAATTGCAGTTTGGAAAGTGCACAACACTGTTAGAACCATCTTGTTTTACATATAAACAAATGCATTTTTCCAGCCATATGAAAACAAAGCACTGAATGCCAGTATCGGTTTAGTTTCGCATACAGACTGGACAGTATCCATAAGGCTGCAAACACATTATAAACGTCACTTACCGGTGCTGCTAGAAATGAACACGACAAGCCAACACTACTGAATAATCATCCCAAGACGGTCGGCGCAGATTCGTGCAAGTCAGCGTGCCACTCTACGGCGCTTCGCAACACGCATGTCCAGGTGACTGTGTGGGGGTCGATTGATAGCGTCTTGGGTTGACACACCGATCCGAGTTTCGCCCTGTGCGGAGTCGGCTGCTTTTCCTGGCCCCGGTGAGTTGGGCGGGGCGGAGGCGCGCATGCGCAGGGGGGGCGGGGAGGCAGCCTCGTCCTATTTGTTGCCAGCACTCGCCCTGCGCCATTTTGTCGGCACGGCGTGAGCGCGGTGATTGGGTTTGGGAGATCGGTACTGGAGCCAATCAGAGGGGAACCGGGGCGGCAGAGACACGGTGAGAGAGAAGCGCGGCTTGCAGGGGAAGGGAGCCGGCAGCCGGGGATTGGTGTGTCACTGACCAACCAAATTACTAACACCACGAAATACAAGAATTAAAACCACACAGCGCCAGACAGACGACGATTGTAAATGAGCGAGAGAGGGGACCCCAAAGACAGGCGCCCAAACTCGGGGCACAAAAACAAACCCGGCCGGGTGACGGGAGGGAGAAGGGCCAGGGTTCAGTCCCGAACAGAAAGGAGCGAAAAAACAAAACAAAAGCAATCCTCGTTGTACTGATTCGGTTGAAATCGCAGACGGGAGGGGGACACAAGACAAGTGTGCTTCTAAATTGTGAAGTAGTGTGGGGGTGTGCTGGAGGTCGGCTGCCTCCATTGTGGTGTAGCATTTGGTAGGAATTAAGACACTGAGATTGTAACAAAGAAGTGCAGTCGTGAGGCATGTTGTACCAGAACACGCTGGCTCTGAATTACTGCTTGAGTGAGGGAAAAAGCATTTGATTCCGTGTTAAAAACCTACTGAAAATGCATCGACTCTGAAACAAACGGCGAAGATGTGTCGTTAGCATCTCTTTCCTAATCTAAAATGCAGCATCGGGTACCAGGAGATGGTTAAATATCTGCAGATGCGTGTTTATTACTGTGCTGAGGAATTTTAGGGTGTCGGTCCTTGCGGAATGCGATTTAAAAAGATTACCAGAAACACGCTGTAATCAGTTTGAATTGCTCGGATTACTTTAGTTCATGACGATGGTGTGTTTTTTCTCTTTCTAGAAAATGCCTGTCTGTGTCTAACAGTGATTCCAATATCGTGCACATTAGTTTCACACATCAGTTAATGTGCTTGTAAAAAAAAAAAAAAAAAAAAAAAGCACAGGTAACTCGTTGTTGCAGAACACACTTTTTATTGCAAAAGTGAACCTAACTACTAATACATTGAGGCAAATTGTTGCTAGGAAAATGACTTTGAGACTCCAGGTCTGTGTAATGTTTTGCATATGTTACGCATAACATTACCAGATATACTCCTATTGTTTTTGTAAGAGATCGAATCTAAGTTGCAATTTGCTCAATGGCAACGGTTTTTTTTTTTTTTTAAAAAACATGCTGCTTGCTTGTATTTTGTTAGCATTATAGAAACCGCACACGGTTTTATTTGGAATCGCGTATTGATGCACGAGTGTAAACGCGTGTGCACCAGGATGGTGAACTCGAAAAAACAGAAGTACTAATGCAAACTGGGGCTGTTCATTTCAGCAAATACATTTTCTAGACATCTCTTATAATTCACGGGCTGACTGAACTAGCATAATGCAATTTGAAAAATGAGGCGCATGTTCAGTGCACACACAATAAGACGTACCCCACGAATCCACGGTGCTACTGAAAATAGAAACGCAGACCGACCTTTGAATTTAATGTATATATTATCAGCGTTTACTGAGAAGCTGTGGTGTTGACAATTGAAATGCCATTGTCAGGTCGTCCAACAAATGTGCACGCAGTATTATAAAAAAAACAACACTTCATCGCAGGTTTAATATTTTAACATGTTTATTTCTCTTAAATGTGAGTGTTTTTTTTCTGTGCAGTTCTATGTTCAATCGTAGCTGAAATAAGAAAGCTTTTTTATTTTTATTTTTTCGCGCGGTGTATTGTCTCCCTTTTTTCTTTGTAGGGACAAAATGGCGCCCGTTTGCATTTGCATTGAGAGTGGACCGCCTTTTTGTTTTTGAACTTGAAGAGATAAAAGGGGGGGGGGTACAAAACAAAATACTTTTAGTGTTTTTTTTTGCTTCTAGTGTCAAACAGCACACGTAGGCAGCTCGTTTAATCCGGGGACGACGTTGCGAAATGTTTGGAGACGCAGTGTTTTGTTTCCGCGCTTTATTTATCTTCAGTTATCGTAGTTAAGTGTTGACGTCTCTGTGCGTAACTAATCTGACACGGTGTGACATTTTTTCCTAAAATAAGGTCAACGTTAGGTTTCTGAGAAGCTTGTAAAATACCAGACTTGATTAATATTGACACAAAGGAATTTCATGTTGCGTCTATCCACAGCGCCCCTACTGGCTACTCCGTGTACTGCAGAACAGATTTACAGTACTGTGTAATTTAAACAGTAATACCCCTCCCCCTCCACACACACAAGCAATACAAACTGGGTTTCAACATGCATATTATATCCTGCCTTGTTATATATACGATGCTTGCCTAGGCTTCCCTGTATAGCACAGACCTGCATGGAGAAGCTGAGTTCTAGAACCTGTATGACATCACACAGGACTCCAGCGTCTCATTCACCAGAGCGAGTGCTGAATTCTTGTGGAATGTGCTTCCTCATGACATCATCACACGTCTGTACTCCTGTCTGAAGCTGTGAACTTGAACTCAAAATCAAAAACATGTCTGTTATAACATTCCCCCGGAACTGCAAACGCTCAGTACGACTCCGGTAAATCTATAACCAGTCCTGACTGAATCATCTGCAGTGTAACTACAATACTGATTTCAGACAAAGCCTCGTGCTGTATTCTCCTCGGTTTCAGCGATGCTGGATTCTAGTAAAGTGACTGAATCTGTGGACCTTTTTTTCTGATTTTAATCTTTTTGTTCTTTTTACTTTTGTAGAATTTTATTTTTGGAAAAGTGAAGAAAATCCAGAGTTAGAAATTCTTCAATTGCCAGTGCACTGAGGCAACCATGGAGCAATATACAACCACCACCAGCAGCACTGGAGAGCAGATCATTGTGCAGACTTCAGCTGGACAGCTTCAGCAGCAGGTACGCTGGGAAAGCACTGGATGGGAAAAGCGTGGGCAAACTGCAGAAATACAATCAGAAACTCGGATACGGTGTCCAGCGATGTACTGTATTTTGAGATACCTTTTTTAATTTTACACATGCATGTTCTTTGCGTATTTGTTGGTAGATTTATTATAAATGCAAATTGGCAACTTTCAACGGACTAGTTTGTAAAACTGCAAATTCTGATTCAGAAACTGCAGTTCATTTCCTGCATTTACAGACTGATCGGTCCTATTAACCAAGCTATTTATTTATTTATTTATTTATTTATTTATTTATTAGCTAGCATAAGTGATACTAACTTTCTTGCAAGGCCCTTATATTTTCGTTGTGTTTGCAAAACGAGTCTAGCGCTCTGGTGTGGTCCTAATGCCCGCTGCACAGGAAGCTAATCCACAGTGCAACGTGGGCATTGCTGCAGCCTCTGCAGCCGGGTGGCATCGCCACTGTGCTGCTCACTGTCTCTCCCGCGGAGTGCTTGTGTGGGGACGCGTCCGGCAGCGCTCCGCTCCGTGGTAACGTCATGCGTTGTCGTTGACAGCAGGGAGGGGTGACGGCCGTGCAGCTCCAGAGTGAGGCTCAGGGGGCGTCGGCCTCAGGCCAGCAGGTGCAGACACTCCAGGTAGCGGTGTGACCCCCGACCTGTCTCATTATGCACATGTCTCTGCTGCATGACAAAACTCATCCTACCGCTTTAAAAAAATAATTGAACTCCTGGGAAGCCTCTTTTTTTTGAAGTTGATTGTGTTTCTTGAGCATTTGTCTGATGTAGCCACTGTGTTGTGCCATTGAGGCTGTCTGTTAGGTGCTCACCATCAGTTATGTGTTGTAATGTCTTTTTGTAATAACATGCTGGTGTTTTTCGATCGAGGCTACCCAATCGAAATCCAAGCCCTGCACTTACTGAATCGGAGCAGCCTCCCATCAGTATTCTTTACAGTATTTATTTAAATAAAAAAACGTTGTGCTAGTTGTGGGTTGTAATTTACACACAAATATATGTCAGATTCTTACGGTGGTGCAGGAAAGCCATACATTGATCTGGGAGTCAAATGCCTGCTTTGTTAGAAGTTAAAACTGCAAAGATCATCTTCATCTCGGACAGGCTTTGGTGCTCATTCCTCACTGTTGGTGGGATCAGCTTGTTGTAAGTCATGGCTTCATCAAATGCAAGTCAGTCCTGTTTGCATGCAGCATGTTTTACCTATCCATGCAATTAAACAGCAGTTATCAGGAAAATATACTGTATGTGCATTTTCACAAGACTCGCGCTTCACATCACCGGTATGCGTTTAAGGGAACTGCGGTTCAATAGTCCCGGTGCTAATTCGAGCTGTCTGCTTATTCTTCATGGATGCAGGTCCAGGGTCAGCCCCTGATGGTCCAAGTCAGTGGAGGTCAGCTGATCACATCCTCGGGCCAGCCAATCATGGTGCAGGCGGTCCAAGGAGGTCAGGGGCAGACCATCATGCAAGTGCCTGTGTCCGGCGCGCAGGGTCTTCAGCAGGTACGGTACATTGCTCTTCTCTGTGGTGCTCTCATGCTTGTGGGTTAGGGGTCTTGTAAAGTAGCGGCATGATTTTTTTTTTCTTCTTCTCACCTCTGCAGATTCAGCTGGTGCAGCCTGGGCAGATCCAAATCCAGGGTGGACAGACGCTCCAAGTCCAGGGGCAGCCGGGTCAGACCCAGCAAATCATTATCCAGCAGCCGCAGACCGCAGTCACGGCTGGGCAGCCCCAGGTGAGGGTCACAGCTGTTTTAAAGTGGCTCGTTGAGTTTGTGGAGCTACTCCAGTGTTCATGAAAGGTTCGGGTTGATTAGCGCTGGTGTTAACGTGGTGTTTCTCTCCTGGTCTCCCTTCCAGGGCCAGCAGATAACAGTGCAGGGCCAGCAGGTGGCGCAGACTGCTGAGGGGCAGACCATCGTCTACCAGCCCGTCAATGCTGACGGCACAATACTGCAGCAAGGAGGCTTTGGAGGAGGTGCAGCATCTGTTCATCACTTTGTACCTGGGCACAGAACTGGCCGTTCCTATGTGGACTTAAGTAGCTTGCAAATAAATGATAGGATTTTATTTTTTTAAATTATTATTATTATTATATGTGTGAATGCATGATGTGTGTGTGCGTGGTTGTGTGTGCGTGATGTGAGCGTGTGTGTGTGTGTGTGCGTGTGTGTGAATGCATGATGTGTGCGTGATGCGAGCGTGCGCTGGTGCTGATGCTGCTCTTCCTGTTTCAGGCATGATCACCATCCCAGCTGCCAGCCTTGCTGGTGCCCAGATTGTCCAGACCGGCGGCAACACCAACACCTCAAACAGCGGGCAAGGCACAGTCACCGTCACGCTGCCCGTGTCCGGCAACGTGGTCAACGCCGGCGGAATGGTCATGGTGAGCTTTCACTGCCCACGGGGGGAGGCAGGGCACTGGGGTTACTGAAGCCAGTTTTACTTTAGTTTCCCCTCCACCCCATCACACCACACCTAGAATCCCTCAGCTTGATTTCATAGACATTTCATTTGCTGGTGATCACCTCCTGCTTTTATCTGTGTGTGTTCGTGATTATTATTTTTTTTATATATATATGGTATTTTGTGTTAATTGCTGGACTGCTTGCTCTCTCCCTGTATTGTGTGTGTAGGATGGGCTCTGAATCCCAGCAGCAGCTTGTTTCTCAGTGCTCCGGATAGGGGTTGTGTGTTCGCTACCAAAAAAGAAAAATCCATGACGTAAAGTTATCCCATTTATGATTCGTCTGTCGGACGTTTCACTACAAGTCCGGCCCACGTCGCGCCCTCTGTGTTGCAGGAGGTGGACGGTTTGATCCAAATATTCCTGAACAACACCTGACCGTGTCGCGTTTCCGAGTTGAGCACTGTGCTAAAGAGCTGTAGGGGTTGAGCTCAGTGTTTAGAACAAGGGGGCATCTTTACAATGCCTTAAGGGTATTGAAGCTTGACGTGACCAATTGTGCTGTTCGACCGCTGGCAAGATTCTGGGAGTTACAACGAACGAACGAGCGAACCCAGCAAGCCCTGTGTTTACTGAAGCCTCTTCATCTCATGATCCAGATTTCGTAACCACGCCTTCCCTCTCTGTCTCTGTGTTAGATGATGCCTGGAGGGGGCACTGTGCCCACCATGCAGAGAATCCCGCTGCCAGGGGCGGAGCTGCTGGAGGAGGAGCCTCTCTATGTCAACGCCAAGCAGTACCACCGCATCTTGAAGAGGAGACAGGCCCGCGCCAAGCTGGAGGCAGAGGGCAAGATCCCCAAGGAGAGGAGGGTGAGCACCCCCCTCACCCCCCTGCCCCCCAGAACAACAGGAAACAGAGTGACGCAGACAAACGCTTGGGCGAGGGCCGTCGCCTTCAGTGTGTACTGGGGATGGCCCCAGCCGAGGCGAGAGTATGCTTGACTTGCTTTCTGAGTCCAGGAGGAGGCACTAGCTGAAACGCCTGTCTACATGACTTGGTTTGGACTATTGAATTCAGAGCCGCCCTCAGTCGGAGTAGGGCGGGGGGGAGCGGTCTATTTAGTTTTCTAGAAGAGTTTTCTAGGGGAGATTGGGAAACAGCATTGCATTCCCACAATTACAGCAGCTTTCAATCGCAAACTGTAGTTAGTGTCAGGCCAGTGGGTGGCACTGTTTGCCAAGTTAAAAATCCCTCGCATTAGAAGAGAAGACTTTTAAGTATCTGTGGGTGAGCAAAGGGTGCTTGTTTGTTTTTTGATCAATAGAGGATATCTTTTTTTTTTTTTTTAAACTGATATGAAGCTTTTTGCACACATATAGATTTATTTTTTCCCTGTTTTAAGTTATACTAGAATATATTTTAACTTGCATTGTACTTGATATCTGGGGGGACAGAGCACTCTCTTATATTGGATTTCACTAGTTTGATGTCGCTGTGTTTCTTTCAGAAATACCTGCACGAGTCCCGTCATCGCCACGCCATGCAGAGGAAGCGAGGGGACGGGGGGCGCTTCTTCTCCCCCAAGGAGAAGGAGGAGATGGCGGCTGCAGCGGCGGCGGCAGCAGCAGCGATGCATGTGAGAGCAGAGATGCGCTTTAGGGAAGAGCCAGTGCAGCTCAATGCAGGGTCACAATCCGGATCCACAGAGCAGCGGAACACTGAAACCTTCCTTTTAGTATGTTAACCCTTGAAAAGGAAGAGTAAATAATACAGATTTCCTCGGGGGGGGGGGGGGGGGGGGTTGTGTTATAGGATCTGGGGGAGGGCAACAGCTTGGTGAAACACTCACTGTTCCCAAAGGAAACAAACCCTTAAGGAAGAATGGTTCCAGACCACTGATCTGTTAAACCTGATCAATTCCTTTAAAGACCGTGGGATCTGTTTTAAGGTTACAGTATCCAGTGTCGTTTTATGTATGTCTTTTACGAGGTAGCACAACGATGTTTTTTTTTATATGCAGTTCGGACAATCCTCTGTAATTCGGCATGCTTGTGGTCCGATGCTATAGAGTTGGGGAGGGGGGCGCTACTTCACATAGCACTGAATTGATTCCTCATGCAAAGGTTCTGCTGCGTGCTCCCTGCATGTTTTTTTTTTTATTTGCAGTTCTGTTGTGTTCACATCTGCAGCTTGTTTGCCTTCATGTTTTTTTTTCTTGTCTTGCATTTGTTTTTTTGACTTTGTGCACGCAAACCAATCTTCTGTCCTAACGCTGTGTTCATTTAACAGATGCATTAGAATTCTGGGTAGGATAGGAGAGATTTTTAAAGGTACAGTATTTGATTTTTTCGCTTTGAAAGAACATTTGGTGGACTAGCTCTAAGATGAAGCCACAGGAGGGGGTAGTTGGATGGGATGGGATGGGGGTGGCTGATTGGTTCTTTCTGTTGCCTTGTCTATATCCAACACTCCTAGCTTTAATATCAATGTTCATTCCATTTGCTTCGAGTTTTTGTTATTCCTTTGTACCAAAATGCTTTGTGTTGTCTCGCAAAACATTGCCTTGGGGCTCGTATCAAGAGTGGATCTTTTCATTGTTGATGGGCGTATTGAATTGTGGCTTGTCCTCTTCTCTTCTTTCCTGTGCAGGAGCAGTCTCAGCCAGGTGATGAGGCGGTGGCTCAGATGATCCGGGTGTCCTAAGCCCTGCCCCCAAATGTGCATCTCTTAACAAAAGGCTGTGCCAGCCGGGTTCCACACAGCCCTTCCAAACAAACAAAACGTTGTACAGCACTGTCGATATCCAGACCTCGTGTTAACTGCTCTGGGAACGCTGCAGTCTTTTTCCATAGCGTCGATGGCAATTAATCGCCCACCCTAAGCCATTCTCCGTCCCTACCCTCCCAACATGCATGAAAACGTTTAGAGTATTCTTCACCGTGGCCTCGTCGGGCAATAAATTAATCTTGACCGGTGCTATTTTGTAATCCTCCTCAGCTGAGACGACAGGTTGGGTTGGGGAAGGTGTATCTGTGCTTCCCGAAGCAGTTAACAAACTCGTGGTGTAGCTCAAAAATTAGAGAGCAAGACTTTGATCACACTTAGTGGCTGCCGTTTTATAAGGGTGGGGGGGTGGCAGGGGGGGTGACAAATAAAATGCAATTCTGCATCCTTTTTATGTTAGTGTTAGATATGATGTACAGTAAGGGTAGTTTTCTATGGCCGGTATACACTTTCAGTCTTCACGCTGCCCTGCCCCAAACAGCAGTGTAGAAGCTAACATTCAACACCTGGAAAGTAAATGCAATGAAAACTGTGGCTTTGCTATTGAATGTGGGTCTGGCCAGACAGATTCACATGTAAGACTGAGAAGTATATATCTGTGCAGTTTCAGTGATGTGGACTCCTTGATGGTTTTATAGTTACGCCTTTTGCTTTTGTCTGGCTTTGATCTCGGAGGGGGGTGGGGGGGATGCAGTTTTAGTCATAATAGATTACTATAGGAGGGGGGGGGGCTGTATTAAAAAGCTTGTGATGTAAACTGACACAGATCCATATAAGAGTAACGCTGCATCGGTGCTGTGCAGAAGGGTGAAGCATGGTGGTGAAAATGTAGCTGGTGGTTCAGATAGGACCCTGGCTAAATGACTGTTGGTTTCATGAAGCTGTATAAAGGGAGATTTTAAGAAATCATTCCAGAGTGGCTCACTACCGTGATCCTTGTTGCGTCTGTACAGCACCAATGCCACTGAAGACAGATCAAAAGTGTCACCCAGTCGTTGGCATACACTGCACTTGTATACCAGTTTTGTTTTCCCAGTAATAAGCGTTTTTGAATATGTTTTAATGGTCGACCCCCACAAGCCCCTGTGTATGCAATACATACATTTATATACATATGTTAAAGTAATAATGATGATGTGAACAGTGTTTAACTTAGTGGTCTGGATTCTGAATTTGAAATACTTCAAGGGCTCTTGCATGTAGTCAGATGTTGTTGTTTTTTGTTTTGAAATAGAAGGTACTGTAGGTACTGTCAGCTGTTTTTTTTGTGTGTGAAAAAAAAACCAGAAGCTCTTTGTATATACAACCAAACATTTATAATTTGTTTAGTTTCCTTCTGTTTTTTAATTTGTATGTTCAAGCATGAACTGTCTGAGAAAGTAAGCTGTATAGGACAAGTACTGTGTACACCATTCAGCTAATAAAATATTGGACTTTTATTTTACAAAGTTGTGTTTTTATTCTTCCATTGGAGCAGCGAGCACAGTATGGCGTCTTTCCTTAAAGTTTGCACGAACGAGTCCACAGTGATTCATGGAGGCGACAGGAGATTGAAGCACAGATCCTACACACTTCCCAGGAAGGTAATCTCTCCTTGGCATTTGCAGGTGTTTTATGTCTTGCTTGCTTGCAGATCACCTGGGGAAATTAGATCTGCTCCAGATTGCAATTTCCAAATGTCATATCGAGGCAGGCTCTGTGAAGGGCTCTAATGATCCAGCACATAACAGCTTGAATGCAGAAAGAACCTGCCGCCCCTATTGATTAAAACTCTTGACTCCCTTGTGCAGTGTGCGCCATTATTGTGCAAGAAACTGATGTGTATGCTTCATGATAAAATAGGGGCCAGTGTTGCTTTTTAAAACAAAATTTCAATGACATCAGGCAGGTCATCATGTTTCTGATGGGCTTTCAATAACTAAATCCTCTAAATCTGACCTAGGTCATGTTTTTACTGTCCTGTAGTGAACTTGTAAAGTTAGGGTTCTGTGATGGATGAAGGAGGCTTCCGTCCTTGCAGGTTAAAAACAGCATTAATAAAACAGGAGCTGGGAAGAGGCTCTGCTGACGTCTGCATTGTGAATCAGTAACTAGTTTGCTTACGCAGATCGTGGATCTCCAACATCACAAAAATCTCTGGGAAGACTGAAACCCTGGGAACAGAATTCTAAATAAATGTGTTTTTTTTTTTTTTTTTTTTTTTGTATAGTCAGAATATTCTATAGCTGTCCAAGCGACCGTCTCTTTGCATGGGTTGAATATCCCTCACTGCCAAACAGATACGATTATTAAGATTATAGTCCTTAAGGAAGGAAAATATATTTAAAGGTTTTTAATATTCTTGAATGTTCATGTATTGTTATTTTTGCATTTGTAAAACTACTAACTACTTTAAAAAGCATGTCAAAAGAAATATTAGAATATGATTTCTGTATTGTACAATGTAATTAAAATATATTGGCATATATTTTAATTACAGGGCAGCAGTGTGGAGTAGTGGTTAGGGCTCTGGACTCTTGACCGGAGGGTTGTGGGTTCAATCCCAGGTGGAGGACACTGCTGCTGTACCCTTGAGCAAGGTACTCTACCTAGATTGCTCCAGTAAAAACCCAACTGTATAAATGGGTAATTGTATGTAAAAATAATGTGATATCTTGTAACAATTGTAAGTCGCCCTGGATAAGGGCGTCAGCTAAGAAATAAAAAAAAAATATAATATATTCTATAATCCATTTTGTAATCTTCAATATATTAACATATATTAATATATTACTGTACATGATATTTCTCAATATATTAAACATATTTTTTCGTTCCGTAAGGGAGGACGGGTTAAATTGGTCAGATACCCGAATTTATGGTTTCTCTGAATGACAATTTGGCGGCGTTGAACGCATTGCAATTCACCAAACATCCTCACCTGGTTTCTGTGTGTATGTATTGCTTCAGATTGGTTTGTATTTGTAAATAAAATGATACAGATAACAATCTAATAACCTAGCCTGTAATTGCGTTACGTTACAAATGAATGCCTTTCGCAATCTGTGGGAATTAACGAGTCTGCAAGTGAATTATTTTGCTAGGGATCTGTGCAATCTAACCCCACAGCATTGCAGATGCAAGGTTTCGCTGACGTCACTGTGCGTGTGACGTAGCCCCCCGGTCCCATGCTAATGCAGTGGACGCCATTGTGGCTCCCCTGTGGACGCAGCTCTTCACTGTCAGCGATACTGCACCAGGAGCCAACATGGCGAAGCGTGGACGCGGTTTCATAACCTTCGCTGTGACCCTGGAGAAGGACTGGACCCTCCCTCCGTCCCTCCCTCCCCGCCGACAGTCAAAACAAACCGCTGAAACTGGTTGGCAGTGTCGAGTTGAGGGAGGAAGGGAGCTGCACTGGGAATCCTGATACGGTTAATACTACCGCTAATATAATCAAAGCGAGACAGGGAGCCCAGTACAGATCAGATATACAGTATAGTTATCAGTCTATTTATTCAACACTGCTTTTTTAAATTTGCAAAGCACTGCATTAAAAATATATACATCTATAATTGCAGTAACCGTGATACGCCATGTCGGATAGTCAGGGAGACGGCAAGTTGGAGCTGAAACAGGCCAGCAAAGATGTAAAAGAAAGCGAGAATGTGGCCGAAAAATACTCGGCAATGACCGTGACCAAAAACAGCGAAATGGGCATCGGGGACATCGCCGGCGTCCCGGCCGCTTTCACCCCCGTCGCCGGTCACAAGCCCGTGAAAAAGGTGAGTGCAATGCGGTGCTGCGTTTGCTGTGGCAGGGAAGTGCTGTCGTAGTAAAGAGTCGTGCGCTGGTTGTGTAATCGCTCCTTATCGTCTACCTCCCTGCAGTATGCCGTGATGTTCCGCTGCTCTGCTTTTAGAAATCTCGGGGTACAGGCAGGACAACAGTGACAGTAATGGTGTGGTATTACTTTTAACAGGGTGCTTGTCTTAGTTAGATTTTTTTGCACAGGGGTCAGTGGCCAGGGATCGATGCGTTTTACGTCACTTTGTGTGTGCCTCTTGGGGGCGCAGCGGACGTGCTCATGCGAAACCATGCTTATAATATCGAAATTAGCGTCAATGTATGTTTGGGATTATGGAACTCGACAGCGGATATCACTCAGCGAGCTACCGACCTCTGCCGGACAAAGGCCAGTCCTGCAGGTGTCCGCTCTGCGCTCACTGGGCGCCCGGCCAGCAGGGTTCGCTGTGGAGCGCTGAGGAGAAACTGTCCCGGTCGGTTTGACCTCCCTCCACGTTTGTATTGTGAATCCACAGGTATAGAGAATCGGTAATGAGGGTTAAAATCTGAGGAGCACTTGCAACTGGAATTGTGGTAGTGTCAGCGCACAATCAGTCACAAGTGATAATGCCTGTACTGCTTGCAGTGAATATTATCAGCATGCTAATAAAAGTGTGAATCATTGCTGTGACAGCGCAGACTCATGACTTGAGGGCTGAGCTTTGTTAGAGCTGCCCAGCGCTCCTGGATCAGTGTCACAGAATGGCTTGGCAGCTCTAATAGAAATGTAGCATGTGGGGCAGCAGTGTGGAGTAGTGGTTAGGGCTCTGGACTCTTGACCGGAGGGTCGTGGGTTCAATCCCTGGTGGGTGACACTGCTGCTGTACCCTTGAGCAAGGTACTTTATCTAGATTGCTCCAGTAAAAACCCAACTGTATAAATGGGTAATTGTATGTAAAAATAATGTGATATCTTGTAACAATTGTAAGTCGCCCTGGATAAGGGCGCCTGCTTAGAAATAAATAATAATAATAATAAAATGTAACACGATCATTGTTTTCAGCCTTGTTTAAACTTAGTTAAGCAGAGGGATAGAGTCATATTGCCATATTGATAACTAAAACAAATTCATAGGACATGAGATAGTGAGTGAACCCTCATCACAGCACCCACACACACACCCACACTCACACACGAATATGACCTCATTCTCTCAAGGACATTTATAATGGGAGTATATTGTAGGCAGTGGGGTTTTTTTTTTTTTTTCAGTCATTCTCTATAGAACTGGGTTATGAGTTGCCACACGCCCTTCCGTTTCAATTCACACATATTTCCCTGCCATTGTGATTGTGAATTACTATTTAATAACAGAGTGCCAAACCAAACAAACAAAAAAAAAAAAATCTGAGAACATTGATCTGAGAATATACTGTGAAGGCATGTTTTATACATGGCCAAAAGTAAGCTTAATAATAACGGGAATCTTAAATTCTGTTCAGCGTTATCTCCTCGTAGAGTACACATTCAGAGTGGTTCACATTACTTGCATTAATTCTAACAGTTTAAGCACTGTGCGTATTACATTGCAAGGGTGTACAAGCTACAGTAAGTGCACAAGGCAATCTGAACCCTTTTAAAGTAATCCTATTAAACAAAGAGCTTTTTGTAATTGGTGGTTGTTGAAAGATACAGGGTGTCCGTCTGCGAAAGCACAAAGGGATCAGCTTGCAAATCCGCATCACTTTGAGTTAGCGCTGTCTAAAATGGCATGATCTGGGTACGTTCAATTGGCAAGGGTCCTGGGACAGAACAGTAGTGTGTTGTTAAGAGAGATCCAGGCACCTGTTTTAGAAGGCTTTTATTTCTATTAGGTGTTTGGGAGGCACAAGGTTTTGAGCTGTCTTGCAGGTTCAGTCCCAAATGGTGTCCCCCTCAAAGTGAGCTGCAGGGAGCTGCTGGTGACCTCTGAACCCACCTATTGCTGTCCGGCTCTTCATCTTTACAAACCAGGCAATGCATTGAACACGTGGGCCTCTGACTCTACAAGGCAGCTGCATTGTAGGCGGTAGTAGTCACTTATCTTGCTTCTAATAACATTAGCTTGAAGCATTAGTGTAGCTGACCCAGGTCACCGGGTCCCTGAGTACTACAGGCAGCACACTTTCTGATTCTTATTAGACCATGCATAAAGGGAGCATTATTAATATTGGTACAACCTGGGCTGACACAATAAGATGTTTAGCATACAAGAATCTCAGTGGAGTGCCTTAAGTAGCGATTGCCTGTTAGCGTACACTGGAAGGTATTCTGAGATATAAATAAAGGTTTAGTTACATTTTCAATGCAGTGTGTAATCCTCTGCTGTAGATGGCACTTTAAAGAATGCTGTGTCTTGCGTTTGTTGACCTTGAAGTGATCTAGTGGAAAGTGTTCAGTGTCAAAGGGGAGTGTCTTCAGTCTGTGATTTAAGTTAATAAGTACACCAGCCTTGCTTATGTAATGGCTGTATGCAAATACTATATTGCAGGTAATAAACACACCTAGCTTGCTCAAGTCCTCCTTTAAGAACTTTATTTATTTTTTTAATAATCCGTTTCCATTTTCTACAACCAGATTAGCCTTTAACCGCACTCGCAGGTTGTGTTGACTGTCAGGTTTGTTTACGTTCTCCAAAAAACAGTCCGCCCCTCTGCCCACCCTGGGAAGCTTGTTTGCCACTCTGTCACTCACATTGCATATGTTATACAAGTATGGTCACTGACTTTAAGCTGTCAGAGGTCAGTCTCTTTTTAACCTCCATTGGTAATGTACAGGTGTAACCAGTGTTGAGGGAACACCTGCAAAGACCTGATACCTTCACAACAGATTAGTGACTTCATTATTCAAAAGCAAGGTGTTCCGGTTTTACTGGTATTATTGTGAAGCTGCTGAGCGGAGTTTCTATCTCTGAAATAAACATTGAAACAATAGAGGGAAAGTCCTCACAATTTGTTTACCTAATACCAGCTGTGATTTAATGATGCAGAACAAACCTAGAACATAGTGCCAGGGCTGTGCACCGGAAATGGTGCTTTTAAGCTTATGGAGAGGGTTTAATTCTGGTTCCGACTGTGACCTTCAGTTCAGGACAGCCCGTAACACTCAGGGGAACGTTTGCCCTAAGTTCAGTGTAATGCAGCAGAGCAGTGAATGAAGTTCCTAACGAATAAATCTGTGAGACAGCCTGACGAAGGGCGGTCAGGTGACCGCTTTATTCCTGTTCTGCAGTCCCGTTTCCTCTCGGTTGGGAGATTGCAGGGAGGGATGTGGAGGGTGTGAAGTCTCGCTCGAGTGATCGGGGTGCAGCACTGGTAATGGCACTAGTTCTGTGTGCTTGAGTTAGCCTTCCCTTAGTTTTCCTGTCCCTCGCAATACTGACTGGGATCTCTGTTCTTGTGAAAGATGGCTCGGAGACACGTTAAGGTAGGTTTGTGAAGAAGCTGTGTTCGTTTCAGCTGTGTTTTAGATTTCATTACTTTTAAACTGTGTTGAAACGCAATCCAGGCTTGTGTCAGTGGTTGGCAGGTTCTTTTGTTTTTCAATATTTGTGCTCGCCGTGTTGTGAGGATTATAATACAAGACCAGTGAGCTTTAGTAGACACAGAGAGCATGGCATGAATGAAGTGTTTTCTGTTTGGATGTAGGATTGTTACAGGATGGCTTGTTGTTCTTCATGACGGCAGGGAGGAAAGGCTTTCAGCTCTCAGATAGAGAGGGTGCTGCGTGGGGCTCATCCTTCGTCCTTCACACTGTCGCAGCCAGCTTTCAACAGCGGACCACGGAGCTGGTGCGTGGCCCACAGTGTGTTCCCCACTTTATAAAAACGCTGAGAAGGCGATGTCATTGACCCTCTTCACACTGGCTTATAGAGAAGGCTTTTCATTTAGGGTGCATTGCTGTCAGCTGTACAGCACACAGAGTACATAGGAACTGGGGCATTGCTTTTAAATACGTGTGGAAGGTGGGTTCAGTGAGATTCAGCTGAAAAGCTTTTCCTGTGAACACTGTGTGTGGAATGCCAGCCGCTGCATTCCCGGTCTGTGAACATTCAGAGAGATCAGGTTATATTAACTAGCAAGCACCAGTTCTTTATTTTTATAAAGGGATATCTCTTCTCTGTACAAGCTCTGAAAAGGGCATTCCAGGAACACACTGTGCAGCGTGCAGCGCAGGAGACAGCGCTGGCAGAGAGTGGGTTTGTTCTGCGCACTGAGAACACAGCAGAGTGTCTGCAGAGCACTGAGGACTTGCTGTGTTATGTGTAAAGGGACTGGATCATTAGTATGTTTTGTAAAGTTAAATGTACCAATACTGTACTGAAGTAACGATAACCCCGATAAATAGCATGGGGATAAACACTGGCAGGAATTGCAGAAACTACAGGCAAGTCCTGATGATTCTTTAGCCTTTTCCCCTTCACATACCTTGAAGGTCACTTTGTAACCAGCTTGTGCAAGCCTGCGCATGCAGTATATGTTATCTCCTTTAGAGTACAGCACATTTCCCTTAAATAAAGTATTGCACAAGATTGATATGATTTCTAATCACCTTAACCATTGACCACATGTCAGATAAGAGGAGGGTTTACTGTTGAAGTAAATTGCTACAGTGGAAAATAACTTTCTCGGTATAAACTTTCCATTTCTCACCACAGAGTTTTTTTCTTAGTCTGGCAGCAATTGCTTTAAAGAGGGGGGGTCTGTTTTCAAAGTAACATTAAACACAGTAAAATGATGCGTTTCTAGACACAGTATTGGCTTTCTCTGCTCTTGCAAAGTGACTTTAAAATTACCCTGGATTAAATGAGAAAGTGTGGCTCTCTGCTCCAATGCTGAACACGAGCCCTTTGGTAATGTATTCCAATGAATATGTAAGAACCTCAATGCATTTCAACATGTTCCTATTAAAAAGTAACACCTGGTATGAACAACTTGCGAAACTTTCTTCCCAGCAGTGAACTGCTGAATAACTTACTGATAAGAGTGTATCTGTGTTTATTTGTTCCGTAAGGTGTCAAAGTGTTCCGGCTTTCCTCCCCCATTTAAAAGATGTGGTTGACTTACTTTGGAACAAGAGGTCCGATTATGCAGCGACATGGGCGTGCAGAAAATGGGAAAAGGAAACTATTTCTGTGGGAGATAAAGTGTTTTGAAATGACTGTGCGAGGGGATGCCAGGGACCTGCTGTATGACTTTATCAGATCTTGCACTAGGCTAGATTCCTCAAGGCCTATCGCAGCCACATTGCCCACTCCGTAGTAAATGAGTTACACAATGGAAAACTCTGAGCCTCTCAGAGTGCTACTGTGAGTGTCAGAGGTTACAGACACCATAGTCTGCAAATACTCCATTGTAATCCATGCAGGCTCATTGGGGCTGAGCATTGATATGATTAAGTTATAAATGCAGACACCCAGTTTGATTTGTGTTTGGCGTGGTTTGTCAGACTTACCGTCTCACCTAGAGGATCGTGCTGCAGCAGAAGCATTGCCTGCAGAGTTCTGGTAAATCAATTGTCACATACATTTCAGGGATGGGAAAACTCCTGTTGCAGAGCAGTTAGATCCATTCCTGGTTTTACTAGGGGTTTAATAAGACACCAGAGTTTGTGTCCCCTATCCACTGTGGCTAATCAGACTCGTCGTAAAACCTGGAATAACTGCTATGCAACAGGAGTCTTGTTACCCTCCCCGCATGTATACAAGAAACCTGGAGTTGGACGTGCGTGCTGATTTTGAAATTCATTTCGTTCTGCAGCAGATCCAGTTCGCTGATGACAAACAGGAGTTCAGCCGCTTCCCCACCAAGACCGGCCGTCGCTCTCTCTCACGCTCCATCTCGCAGTCCTCCACTGACAGCCAGGGCTCAGGTATGTAAAGGGGGTCCCCTTTGATCCTGTTAGGAGCCGTTCTGCACCCCTCTGAGGTCATCATGAGCCATCCCACCCTCCCATGACATTTTCAGATGCCAGTGCTATAGTCTTAGTGCCTTGTGTCGCATGTAAACTGACCGTTTCGTTGGAGATCTTGTGATGTCGGTCCCGCAGCATCGCTGGCTCGCCAACGCAGAGGCAGGATTTAGACACTGTTGTCTCTTTTCTGCTCTTGATTGTCCTCTTTCCTGATCTCTGTGCTCAGCCGCATCTTACACAGACAGCTCTGATGACGAGACTTCGCCCAGAGACAAGACTCAGGCTAACTCCAAAGGCAACAGCGACTTCTGTGTGAAGAACATCAAGCAGGGAGAGTTCGGCCGGAGAGAGATTGAAATTGCAGAACAAGGTCAGATTAGACTTGAGTTTCATTCTTCTAATGAAGCACCGCTTCTTCTCCCCCGGAGGAGGCGTGAAAGATCAATTAGGATTTGAAGGACGTTCTGAGCAAGTACAGCTCTGGCCAAAAGCTTTGCATCACCCTGTAGAATGAACTCATTTTGAATGAAACGTGCTGAATAACATGAAATACTGTGCTGCTATTATGGCTAGGCTTTTGTGATATCATTTTGTAGTTTCTTTGATTTATGTTCATGTGTATATATGTATTTAAATTATGTCTCAATCCTAAAATCCATGGAGATGCAAAACGTTTGACCCTAGCTGTAGGTGCAGGTCTCCTGAATATGCCTCTTCTGTGCTTTTTCTATAAGGTTATTATTATGTATGTGAACAATTAGCAAGCGGGTCGTTTTTTTTACAGTCATTTCCATTTAAAAATTAAGGGGAAGGAAAAAAAGGATTTGCAAAAATATCTTTAGAAAATTGCAGCTGGAAATCCGTTGATTTGGGAATGTTCTGTCTCCTGCAGATATGTCATCCCTCATTTCCCTCAGAAAGAGAGCGCAGGGAGAGAAGCCACTGGCTGGAGCCAAGATCGTGGGCTGCACTCACATCACCGCCCAGACTGCGGTAAGCAGATTCACACATTCCAGGCTTTACTAAGAGTTTGATTAGCCGAAGTATACAGCTAACAGGCTCAGGCGAGTCCTACTAAAAACGTGTCTTTTTAAAATGTCTTGTATCCCAGTTCCATCAGTGAGATGACTGAACGTTGCCCTTCTGTTCATCACTGTATAATGAAGCAGGCTTCAGTAAGCCCTGTTCTGTACTGTATCTGCTGCTGGTTTTGTAATTCCCTGATCTGCACTGCTTTCATTTCAAGCCCACACAGAAATCGAAACATATAATTGCCAACAGCAAAGCTTTAAGAAGGGAGTCGGCAATCCAGCTGTAACGTAGCTTTTAATGAATCATTTCGCACTCAGTTTTGTGTATGTAGAGACGGTATGCATGCATTCCTGATAGTTATCGTCATTAAATACAGGACAACTTGAGCCATCCAGGGTTCACTGCGAGTTCTGTGCTTTTCTTATGATATATAGTACAGCAACACTGGATACTAATACATCACAGTGAAAGGAGACATGTTACACAGTGCTTTGCAATTAAGAACATGAGAAGTTTGGGAAAGAGAAAAGGCCATTCTGTCCATCAAGGCTCGTCCCAACTGGGGGGGGGGGGGAATGATTTAAAAGCACAGAGTCTTTTATTTATTTATTTTAATGTTCCCAGTGTTTTCGGTCCCACTGCTTGACCTGGTAAGCTGTTCCGTGCATGCATAACGCTCTGTGGAAATGGAAGCATTTCTCTGTGCTGTTGTCCCAAGTCCACTGGTGTTTTGCACCGTTGGCTGACGCACACCCTCTATTTGACAGAGTGAAGAACATTGTCAGGTTAAAGTGTGAAATCATCATCTGCAGCTGACTGCTCTGGCTGTAGCTCCTGCTACAGACACTGAGTTAACAGTAGCATTTGAACAGGTCAAGTAGCAGCTGCTCCCTGGACAATAACATCCAACATATAGTGCAGGTGCGCAGATCACCCGAAATGAAACCACAGCCCTGCGCTAGCACACTCAACACTGCCAAAAAGAATACACCAGGTTAATGCAAAACTGCAGGAGTCAATTATTTTACACAGAAGTGCAAGAGTGGAAAAGTGTGGGCGGTCTTGAATTGACCAAAATGTTTGCCCTTTTCCATTCCTGCGTTGTCTGACTCGCCCTTTTGGTCTGTACTTCTGTAAAAAAAAAAAACACTCGAGATTGCTGCTTGAACTTTGGCATTCCAGCGAATTCTTTTCTTGCTGTTCAGTGCGGGGCTGGCATTATCAAAGGGAGAGGAATGAATCGGTATATAAGGTGGGCTGTTGATTCCAGCAGGTCGAATTTATTACCTGTGTGTCGCTCCCCTTCTCTTCCCAGGTTCTGATTGAAACCTTGGTGGCCCTGGGAGCTCAGTGCCGCTGGACTGCGTGCAACATCTACTCCACACAGAACGAAGTGGCGGCCGCTCTGTCTGAGGCTGGTAAGCACCAGCAGTATCATTCGAACCCTGGCCTGCACCGTCTCCAGCATCCAGTGTCAGGGGGCTCCTTCTCTTTTGAATACACTGCATCTGTAGTTTTCCAGAGCGGCTCAGTAATTGAAAAAGCCTTACGTTTTGATGATTTCAATCCGTGCCCAATTTTGAAAGCTTTTTTTCAATAGAATGTTTTAAAGATGTTTTTTTTTTTTCATCCTTTTCCTCTTGTTAACATTTTTATGTCGTCGCATAGCAACCGGAGTTAAAAAAATAAAAAGGTGTATAAACCTGCCTGCAAATTTTTTTTTTTGAGGGCTCTATCTGAAAGCTGGCTTCTGAGTGCTCTTTATCATTGCAGACATGTCAATATCTGTCATTTCCAGCACGAGCGGTGGGCTTTGAAGCTATTTCGTTAATGTTGAGTTTCATAGAATCCATCCAAGTACACTATTTATATTTCAAATGTATGCATTGTACCAGATAGGGTATGATCGCAGCACCTCTCACTCACTCAGTAGCAGTAACACGATGCAATGCAGACAGTAGACAGTATTTTATGAAGACTGGTGTGGGGGGCTGCTGCAGTGTACTAACGCTCTCCCTGTTCATCCCTCTCTGTGTAGGAGTTGCAGTGTTTGCCTGGAAGGGAGAGTCGGAGGATGATTTCTGGTGGTGTATTGATCGCTGTGTCAACATGGAGGGCTGGCAGCCCAACATGGTACAGCACTGAGCTGCTTGTTGCAAAGCCTGCTTTTCACTTCCCTCAGTTCCACGCCGTGTGTGCGGGCAATCTACAGCTGTGGCCAAAGGCTTTGCATCGCCTAGAACTATAGGATTAAAACAAGACGTACATGCGAAAGGAATTGAGATCTTCTATTTAACGTCATGTAATCAGAGAAAATGTAAAACGACATTTGGAAAAGTCTACCGGAAGCCATGATATTCAATATGTTAACGTAGCATTATTAAGCAAAATGAGTTTATTCTACAGGTGGGGTGCAACACGTCTGGCCACAGCTGTAAGCGCAGAAGCTAAAGCGGTGAGCTAGACTGAGGTTCTCATCGGGAGTAACAGCACTTGTACTTGATAGTTAGCTGCCTGTGACTCGTGGCAGATGGTGATAGAGTTTAGGGTGCACGCAGTTCAAGGGTAAGGCTCTGCAGAACAGCTGTAGGTATTGATGCTGATTCTTCTTCCCCTGGGTGCTTATTGGCAGATCCTGGATGACGGAGGAGATCTGACTCACTGGGTTTATAAGAAGTACCCCAATGTCTTCAAGAAGATCAGAGGGATTGTGGAGGAGAGTGTCACCGGAGTCCACAGGTAGGAAATGGATTCTTTCTTTTCCCCATTTTGCGCCGATGCAGTGCTGGAAATAAGACTCCCATTGCATAGCAGTTGGATCCATTCCTGGTTTGACTCTGAGTTTAATCAGACACAGCTGAGCTTGCTACCTGTACACACTGCGGCTAATCAAGAGGCTGGAGGCTGTGTGGTCCAGTGGTTAAAAGAAACGGGCTTGTAACCAGGAGGTCCCCGGTTCAAATCCCACCTCAGCCACTGACTCTCAGCCACTGGTTCAAATCCCACCTCAGCCACTGATTGTGTGACCCAGAGCAAGTCACTTCACCTCCTTGTGCTCCATCTTTCGGGTTACATGTAATTGTAAGTGACTCTGCAGCTGATGTATAGTTCACACACCCTAGGCTCTGTAAGTCGCCTTGGATAAAGGTGTCTGCTAAATAAACTAATAATAATAATAATAATAATAATAATAATAATAATAATAATAATAATAATAATTAAGCTTATAATAAAACCTGGAATGAGTGAAACTGCTATGCGATAGGAGTGTTATTTCCCTCCCTGGGGTGAGAGTATGGTTCGATATCCGGTGGTTTCTATTAATGGGTTCAGTTTGGTATTTGAACCCACCTGATAGTAGGCTCTTTATTTTATTTTTTCTAGACTCTACCAGTTGTCCAAAGCTGGCAAGCTTTGTGTTCCTGCAATGAATGTGAACGACTCAGTCACCAAGCAGAAGTTTGACAACCTGTACTGCTGCAGAGAGTCCATTCTAGACGGGTGAGCAGAACGCATTACTGTCCCCTGTCTGACGCAGCCGGCACGCAAGCAAGTGAAGGAGGGAGCTCCTTTTAAACCATGCGAGTTCCGTACGAGTAATTCTGTAAGAGGGAACGTCGGTTTTTACGTACCGGAATAAGCACTGATGGTATGGGTGCAGGCTGGTCTGTGCATCTCAGGTAATGAGAGAAGGCTTTGCTTGTTTTGACAGTTTGAAGAGGACCACAGACGTGATGTTCGGTGGAAAGCAGGTGGTCGTTTGCGGATATGGAGAGGTAAGCCGTTGACTCCTCCTGTTCATAAAATTTTTTATTATTGAACAGCTCTGTCTAAACCCGGGTTTAAATGGTCCACTCTCGGATGAGCGATCGGATTGCTGATAGTGATGGGATAAACAAGTCAGCATCTACCAGGAAGAAAATGAAGGATGAATCGATATTTACATTAGATTTGTTAAATGAGAGGGTGTATATGGCAAAAGGTGTAGCGCTAAACTACACTCCATAAAGGGGGGGTCTGTAAATCAGTTGGGAGAGGAATGTTGTGGGGATGGTGTATAGTTGTTTATTAATAGGTACTGGACAGTCATTTGTGAGCCTGGCTCTTTCTGCTCGTTTCAGGTTGGGAAGGGTTGCTGTGCTGCTTTGAAAGCTCTGGGCTCCATCGTGTGCATCACAGAGATCGACCCCATCTGTGCTCTGCAGGCCTGGTAAGGACTTTCCCAGCACCCTGTGGAGATTTCATACAGCGGAGACATCACTGAAAAACCATCATTAACAAACTCTCCTTTTTCACTCCACAGAGGAGCTGTAGAAATTACTGCATTTCCCTGTCCAGTATTTCCTCTTTTGAACCTGTTTTTTTTTTTGGCAGCATGGACGGGTTCCGAGTTGTAAAACTGAACGAAGTTATCCGTCAAGTGGATGTTGTCATCACCTGTACAGGTCCTTTTTCATTTTTTTTTTTAAGGCATAAATCTCAAATGATTGCACAGAATTTGGTTAAAAGGCTATTTAATCTTGAATGCGAGAAAGAAAACGTAACCCTGAATGATCCTTCGTCCTTAGGAAACAAAAACGTGGTCACGAGGGAGCAGCTGGATCGCATGAAGAACGGATGCATCGTGTGTAACATGGGGCACTCCAACACGGAGATCGATGTGGTAAGGAACGGCAAAGACAGGGTGGCAAAGCAGAAGCTGCTTTTGATCTGTGTGTGTTGTTTTTATTTTTGCAAAAATAACGGACGAATCTCTGTGTTTAATTGAAGGCCAGTCTTCGCACCCCAGAGCTGACCTGGGAGAGGGTGCGGTCACAAGTGGATCATGTGATCTGGCCAGATGGCAAGAGAGTCGTCCTGCTGGCGGAGGTACAAAAATATAATAATAATAATAATAATTTTATGCAAGACTTAAAATACCCTCGTGCACAGATGTAGAGGTAGTTTTGTTATGTTTTTTTTGTGGGAGTGTTCAGTGTTTTTTTGGTTTTTGTGTGTCATTCTCAACTCTCTTTTATTTTCTTCATTAAAGAAGAGAATCTGTTTGACGGTGCATTTACTCAGTAAAGCTCATTTAAAGGGGGGACTTGGCAGTACTTTCTGTGGTTGTATTTTTGTAGTTCATGTTATCTAGTGATTCTCTACCACTGTAATAATCAGACTGTATGTGTTGATTAAGGGACGTCTCTTGAACCTCAGCTGCTCCACAGTCCCTACCTTTGTCCTGTCCATCACAGCCACCACACAGGTGAGTGAGGGCGTGGCGCTGCATGCCACACCCTTCCTGCCTCGCTTCATTCTGTTTCTCTGTTTTCTTTACTCTTTTCACTGACAAGAACTTGCTTACATCTGACCTGAGTAACCCGAGCTGCTTATGCATGCATGGTAATGCAACATGCAAAGCATGCCTTTAGTTAGTTCTGTTGCAAAGCTTATCCTTGTGTGCAACAGGTGACTCATACTCTGTATCTGACGTGTGTTTTTATTGCTGGTTGCTCTATACTCAGAAACGTCTGCTGCTGTTTGCTCTAGGCATCCAGCTGCATGCTTCTGTGCCCGGAATGCTAATTCTGCCCCTTCTTCTCTATTGGACAGGCTCTTGCCCTGATAGAGCTCTACAATGCCCCTGAGGGGCGTTACAAACAGGATGTCTACCTGCTGCCTAAAAAGATGGGTACGTTCTGAACAGATGTACATAACACAGCATCTCTCACACACACATACGGCTGCGTTGAGTCATAATGAGGGTCTGCCTTGCCTAGTGGACTCTTAAGCTGGGATTGTTGTGTATTGCTTACGATATATTTAGCAGTATGACCTCCAAGATGCTGTAACACACGAGGGAGAGAGCACTGTTTCTGCTAGCCATGCTGGTACAACACGACACAGGGGCTGTGTAAACTGCCCTTCCCAACCCTTATGTACCGTACACACACGGACTGCACTAGCCACTGGTACCAAGTGCTGTAGTATCACGACAGAACAACAGCGTATTATCACTTTCCTTTGTTACCAGCATGGTGATGAAGAGAAGCCGGAATTCCCTTCAAGGTGCCATTTGCTTTCATTAAGAAAAAAAATATTTTTTGCAAATACTGACTAGTAAGAGCAAATTAGCATGCATGCAGCGCCCTCTTGTGGTCAAAAAGCATTAGGGCACCTTTACGGGATAGAATGTCTTCTGGATAACATTCCAGTAGTGGTTGCAGGGGTGGCAATAAGACTCCCATTGCGTAGCGGTTTGATCCATTCCGGGTTGAGTTTAATAAGACACACCTGATCTTGTTGTCTGTACACTGTGCCTAAACAAGCTAGTGGAATGGGTGAACCCGCTATGCAACAGGAGTCTTGTTTCCATCCCTGAGTTGAAGAAATGTCATTACAAATCTTTTGTCTTTTCAGACGAGTATGTTGCCAGCTTGCACCTGCCCACCTTTGATGCCCATCTCACAGAGCTGTCAGATGAACAGGCCAAATACCTGGGACTCAATAAGAATGGACCGTTCAAACCAAACTACTACAGGTAAACTCAATGGAGAAAGGACCACGAGCAGCGAGGTAGCAGAGAAGTGAAAGACAGGCTCTTGCGTGGGAATAGGATGTTTATATATATATACATTTGTCATTGTGAATGATCATGTCAGATGTTAATAAGGTGAAACTCTAAGAAGAAATGTAGAATGTTTCGTTTTGCTTGAGTTTTATTTTCTGAAGCTCTGGATCATCTATCTAATTCAACATGTAAACGTCTCTTTTGTTGCAGATATTAATGTTCGAAGCGCTGGATGATCCAATGAAAGGACCATGATGCTGCAACGAACCTGCTGGATGTTTAGTGAGCCTGAGAAAACTGGAGAAAAAACACACTTTTTTTTTCCTTGTGTGATACATTCCCTACATGTTTGATTTATTTCCATTGTCAGTCTGTAATTAAACTAAACGAGGTAGTCACCTTCAGATTTTCATAGTGCTGTACAGCGAGGGCCAAAACATTATGCAGTAAAATGAGTTAATTCTGCAGTGGGATGCAATATAATGTCCACCTGAAGACCAGAGTATATTAAGAAAGCCAACCATCGAATCTGAAGGCAGTTACATGTTTATCCAAACAAACAAACCAAAACGTTTCTTTCATTTTAAATGTGTAGGTATTTTAATCATCTGCATTCATTTTTTTTTTTTTTTTTAAAACATTATTTGACGATCAAAATCGCTGTCCTTGTTCTGAAACATGAAATGGTGCCAAAAGAGAGAGAAGTCTCGCGGCAGCGATTCTGTCCACTTTGAATGGTGTACTGAGGACACATGGGTGAGGGATCCCTTAAAACCGCTTCTTCCTTTTGACCTTCGTATGGAACAGCTTCCCGGAAGCCACCTGATAATAGACTGCAGCTCCTCATCAAAACCATCAGAGTTACGATCTGGAATAAGCAGCCTGTCACCCAAACTCTCTTCATCAGTTATGTATTGCTGTCATTTTCATGTAGTGCAGTGTATTGCAAACAGAGATGCTTTATGGAGAATGTGGATATAATTATATATATATATATTTTAAATAAGTCATCTGTACCTTAATGTTTTCAATCACTTTTCAATCATTTCTGACGCATGCATTTTATTTGAGAGCCCTGATAATAACTGTTATCGTTACACACAAGCTGTTTAATTCTCTGCTGTATTGCTCTTGTCTCCCTCTTACTTTTGCATGGTCCTGTATAAGTCCAGTACTAATGCTGTGGTGTTGGTGTATAAAAGGCAGATCTGTCGAGTCACAGAGCCAGGAGAGGCGCTTGGAAGAGAAAGTCTCCCTCAGCACCTGGGCTTGGCAGTGAACGACAGCACTTCCATACACTGCAGTACACGGGAGCAGCACCAGTCTGTCAGGACCCTCGCATTGAAAGGGATCCAGGCTGTGTCACACGCAGTCACTGCTACTGTTTTAAAATGTGGTATATAGACACTGTGCAAGCCTGCTTTTAATATATTTCTTATTGCTAGATCTGTCATGTCACGTTTTGATTAGTTCATGTCTTCTAAGGCTTTCCTACAATCTGAATTGTACGCGTTTCATAGGTTAAAACCGAGTGCCGAGCTCATGGGCAGGGCGCATGATCAGTTTAATTGAGATGCTAGGTCCCATGATTTTAGCATCTGCTCCTGGAAAACGCACATATCCTAAACCATGCCTTACGCAGTTCTCTGATTTTTCTCTTTTATGACTTGCAGCAAGTGTTTTCTTCAGTTCAATCCACACAGTGCTAGGTGGGATAGCACTGACAGAATATCACCCTTATTTAACAACACTGTGATTTGACATGGGGCTTGACTTGGGTCACTGCTTGATGTATCTCAGAATTTCATTTTATTTGACAGAATCTTTTTATTAATAAGACTTGCTTTGGGAAAATAAATGTAGATGGTTATGTATAATTTCTGCTAGAATCCAAGCCTCCGTTTACATGTTTATAGATGGATAATACACTTGCTCTTGCAGAACAAATTCACTTTTTGGCATTTCTTTGTCAAGGTTGGTAAATATTCTATTGTTGTCACCAAAGGGGGGGGGGGGGGGGGGGGGAATCCAATGCAAGATCCTTCTTGATTAGTTGAAATATGAACAAGCACGATGCTTCCAACACAAATCAGACACCCCCAGAACGCTTTTATTTAATCTGCATACCTTCCCGAATAGTTTCAAGGGCTACTTGCATACAAAGCATTGGGATGGTCGCAACAAAGCTTTCTTCATTAATAAATACATGTTTGGTTTTAAAGCGCATGCTATGATAATTTAAAAAAAACAAAAAACGAAAATGAATACTTTTCTACTGCAGAAATGTCATTTTTTAATTGCTGTGATCGTGACGTCTTTGAAGATGAGCAGAACATCTTAATAAAAACCTGCATCATGATTTCACATTGTTTTCGTGTTTATTTTTGTTTTTTTCTTCTGTGGAAATGAACCCATGTTTGTATGAATGGTTATATAGAATGTAAATGGATATAGCGAGCTCATATACCACGGTGTGTGGAAGACAGTTGCTGACGACAGAATATCTTTGATATTTGAGAGAAACCTGCAGTTTTCAGCTCATACAGGGATAAAGAAAGTACTTGGAACAATCTAGAATAAGCAAAGGTGACTGAACAATCCTGCTCACGGACACAGTCCTGTAATATGATAATAAGACAAACTATTTTTAACTGCGCTGCTAAGGTCTACATGCGCCTCAGTTTGCGAAACCACAGACGAGATGTCTAGTTTAACTATTGTGAACAGTGTTGCCAAGTTTCACGAGAAAAAGAAGCGGCACTGCCTTTCAAAACAAATAAAAAAAAAATAAAGCGACTCTCAATCAAAACAAGCCCAAATTCCGCGTATTTATAGCGGACTTGGCAACGGTGCTTGCTGATGCCCTTACCGAATTCTCGCGATGCTTTGCCTCTTCCTCTTAAAAAAAAAGAAATGGTCCGGCAATGTCTCGCGAGATGTGCAGCTGTGTTGTTGCAAGAGAAAGATGGACGGCGGAGTAGGCGGCGGACTCCCAGTCAACAATAAACAGAGATCAATGTTATCCAACAACAGAGGCAGGGGCGAGTTCATCCGGAACCAGAGGAAGGATTCCGAGGTAGGAAGAATAAGATCGTGCTGTTTAGATCGCGATGCTCCCTCGTTTAGATTGTGAGTCGGAGAGGATAAACCGTTCGCTCCGATCTCGAGTACTCTGCATAACAATGTATTATTATTATTATTATTGTTATTTATTTATTTATTTATTTATGTATTTATTTCTTAGCAGACGCCCTTATCCAGGGCGACTTACAATCGTCAGCAAATACATTTCAAGTGTTACAGTACAAGTAATAATACAATTAAGAACAAGATAAATACAATGACAGCAAGATAAATACAATTTAAATGACATCCCCTTTGCACGGATGCACTCAGGCTACATCACATCACACATATACTTAGAGAACAGGATTTCACAAAGAGCGTCCCTGTGCAACATTCACCGTCTGTACAGAGATTAATCAGCCTCACACATATCGGATCCGACCCACAAATCTTTACAACGCAACAAGTAGCACGAATAGATCAGTGTGATTAACACCATTGCTGTGTAAGTTACACAATGTCGAACCCCTCCCTGTATTATTATCGTCATGCATCATCATCAATAGCCAGGGTTCCCCGATGACGTTGTCGATTCCCTCTTGCTTTATTTAATCCAGTTAGACACAGTGGGACTGCTGTTTGATATTCTCCTCTGCGGTTAACATGCAGTCGATTGCTTCATGTGATAGAATGTTCTCATGTATGCTGCCTGTTCGTGCAGAGCTCAGAAATGTACGACTCGATTATTACAGCCCTTAAAAAGTCATGTCATGTCTGGTCTGGGTCTAAACTGTGGCCACGTGTTCTGTACGTTATCCTCTCAACCTGAGTCCTGCTAACTGGATATTTGAAAAAAAATGATATACAGCTAGTACTGAAACAATGCTGACAGGGATGGCAACAAGACTCCCCTTGCATAGCAGTTTGATCCGTCCCTGGTTTTACTTGTGAGTTTAGTATCACACACCTGGTATTGTTACCTATACACTGGGGCTAATCAAGGTTGGAGTAAAACCTGGAAGGGGTGAAACCGCTGTGCAACGGGAGGCATATTTCCAACCCTGCATTACATAGACAAGGAGTTGAAAAAATGATACAATATCCCCTTGATATTTCACAACATGATTGTGTGCTTTTTTATATATATTTCTGTATGTTCCTCCCCAGGGTTTCTCAGAGTCCCCGGATCTGGAGTTTGAATACGCAGACACTGATAAATGCATGGCTGAGCTCTCAGGTGGGTGTAAGGATCACGACACAATCCTGTATTATTGTGAGCAGTGACAGGGCTGCTGATCAGGGGCGTGTTCTTCTATTATTGTGAGCAGTGACAGGGCTGCTGATCAGGGGCGTGTTCTTGTATTATTGTGAGCAGTGACAGGGCTGCTGATCAGGGGCGTGTTCTTGTATTATTGTGAGCAGTGACAGGGTGGCTGATCAGGGGCGTGTTCTTGTATTATTGTGAGCAGTGACAGGGTGGCTGATCAGGGGCGTGTTCTTGTATTATTGTGAGCAGTGACAGGGTGGCTGCTGATCAGGGGCGTGTTCTTGTATTATTGTGAGCAGTGACAGGACGGCTGCTGATCAGGGGTGTGTTCTTGTATTATTGTGAGCAGTGACAGGGCTGCTGATCAGGGGCGTGTTCTTGTATTATTGTGAGCAGTGACAGGGTGGCTGATCAGGGGCGTGTTCTTGTATTATTGTGAGCAGTGACAGGGCTGCTGATCAGGGGCGTGTTCTTGTATTATTGTGAGCAGTGACAGGGTGGCTGATCAGGGGCGTGTTCTTGTATTATTGTGAGCAGTGACAGGACGGCTGCTGATCAGGGGTGTGTTCTTGTCTTTGCAGAGCTCTACAGTTACACAGAGGGACCGGAGTTTCATCTCAATAGGAAATGTTTCGAAGAGGATTTCAGGACTCACGGTACTGGGACTTGGAGAGTGTGTGTGTGTGTGTGTGTGTGTGTGTATTTATATACAGTGTATATATATATATATATATATATATATATATGTATGTGTCTTTGTTTTCTTGTTCAGTGGCAGAGCAGAAATGGACAGAGCTGGACGCAGCACAGCACCGGGCTCACGCCATGAGACTCCTGGACGGGCTGGAGGTGACCGCCAGGGAGAGGCGGCTCAAGGTGGCGCGAGCCATTCTCTACCTGACTCAGGGTATGTGAAATAGATACAGAGCCATTCTGTACCTGACTCAGGGTATGTGAGATAGATACAGAGCCATTCTGTACCTGACTCAGGGTATGTGAAATAGATACAGAGCCATTCTGTACCTGACTCAGGGGATGTGAGATAGATACAGAGCCATTCTCTACGTGACTCGGGGGATGTGAAATAGATACAGAGCCATTCTGTACCTGACTCAGGGGATGTGAGATAGATACAGAGCCATTCTCTACCTGACTCAGGGGATGTGAGATAGATACAGAGCCATTCTGTACCTGACTCAGGGGAGATAGGACACAGTATTGGAGTGCAGATCTGTGAATCGGTTGGTTTCGTTGCGTGACTCTGCTCTCTGCTCACGCAGGCTCATTCGGGGAGTGTGGCTCGGAGGCTGAGGTCCAGCACTGGATGAGATACAACATCTTCCTGCTGCTGGAGGTGGGCACCTTCACTGCGATGGTGGAGCTGCTCAACATGGAGATCGAGTAAGGACTGCAGGCACCCGCAGCTTCCCAACACTAGGATTGAAACAGGAGAAACCGTTTCAGAGAGCGGCTTCTGCACTGTGCTCTCTCCAGTGTCGCCTAAACGTTTGCCGACTTCACTTTGTTTCTCTGATCCAAGGGCTACAGACCCGTCTACTCCTTAGACCGTTTTCTTTTAGCCCCAAAAATTGATTGTTTTTGTGGTGCCCCCATCCCCTGATAGTGCTTCCATCGCTCATAAAACTATAATAAGGATAAGAGGTCCATGTCAATAAGCAATCTGTCACAAGGAAGTTAGTGTGCATGAGTGAAGCACTGCAGTAACTCCCAGTGTCTGCCTCCTTTTGCAGTAACAGCGCGGCCTGCAGCAGTGCAGTGAGGAAGCCAGCGATCTCCCTGGCGGACAGCACTGACCTCAGGTAAGGACTGCGTTACTGTTGTGTTACTCGGGTTAACTGGGGAACCTAGGGGCCCCTGCTTTGAGGTATATTAATGTAAGCTCAGGGATAAGACTCCTATTGCATAGCAGTACCCATTCCAGGTTTTAATGCGAGCTTGATCAGCCACAGTGTGTAGCTCAGGTGCGTCTAAAGTAAAACCAGGAATGGATCAAGCTGCTATGCAGTGGGAGCCTTATTTCTATCCCTGAAGCTTGCACTTGCTAGGGAAAGCCCCCATGGTTTCCTGTTTGTGCCTTTTGCATTCAGACTAGCAGCAGGATGGGCATGGTACTGACAGCAGTATGGGACGGATTCTGGGTGATCCGGGTTAAGCTAGCTCTTTTCTTCCCCCCCGATGGAGAAATAGAAAGCCTGGTGTAGACACAGCTAACGTCTGGGTGTGCTTCCACCTCCCCTGCAGGGTCCTGCTGAATATCATGTACCTGATGGTGGAGACGATCCAGCGCGAGGACGAGGCAGACCGGCCTGAGTGGAGGGCATCGAGGGAGACCTTCAGATCAGAGCTGGGTGGGGCTTCTTCTATAGTCCTGAACAGGCTGTAGGGTTTAAAACACAATGTGTTGCTCTCCCTAGCATTCTGCTGTGATGTATTTACTGGTATTTTTATGAACAGATTGCCGGCCGTTTTTGACTAGCTGCTTGGGTGCTAAAATCCAACTTGTTCAATCGTAAACATTTCATTCGTTCCCCGACTCCTCTCCCAGGCTCAGCATTGGTTTACTCTGGCAGTTTGCTAAGTACGCAGTGCCCTGTAGGTCCAGCCTGCGTGTAGTACGGCAGGCAGAGTGGTTGACTGTGCATTCCACCTCCTTCCAGGCTCCCCTCTCTACAACAATGAGCCCATCTCTGTCATGCTGTTCGGGATGGTGACGAAGTTCTGCAGCGGCCACGCCCCCCACTTCCCCATGAAGAAGGTCCTCCTGCTGCTCTGGAAGAGTGTTGTGGTGAGAGCGATTCGCTGGGAATCATCCCAGCATGTACCGTGCCCTCGTATCGCACACCGCGTGCACGCACTGTACAGGTTAACCTGGAATGGGATCGAGAATCTTTCTGTGATTTGGTGTTTTTTTTTTTTTGCGTGGCCTGCAGTGCCACCTGGTGGCAGCTGTAGGCAATGCCCAGGCCTGCTGACCCGGCCCCCTCTGTTTTCTTTCAGTTCACGCTGGGGGGGTTCGAGCAGCTGCAGACCATCAAGATCAGGAGGCGGGAGGGGCTGGGGCTGCCCCCCCTGCCCGAGGACAGCATCAGAGTGATCCGAAACATGAGGGCGGCCTCGCCCCCAGCCTCTGCCTCCGACCTCATCGAGCAGCAGCAGAAACGAGCGCGTCGTGAGCACAAGGTACCCTTGCCTGCCCGTCTGTCTGCCTGTTACCTTTGCCCTGCCCCTCGTTGTCCATATGCGTTTTTTGTAAACCCTGCAGGTTTTACAGCTCTTCCAATACTGGATGACAATCTTCTGAGAGAGAGACTTCTTGTCAGCAGCTCTGCCCTGTATAAACTCCTCCCCGTAACACCCCCACTCCCCAGGGCCTGATCAAGCAGGATAACCTGGACGCCTTCAACGAGAAGGACCCCTACAAGGCAGACGACTCCCGGGAGGATGACGAGGACGGTGAGGAGAACGACAACGCCCTGGAGGCTGAGACCTTTCCCCTGGAGAGGGATGAGGTGATGCCACCGCCCATCCCTCACGCCCCCTCCGAGAGGATCTCCTTCCCCAAGGGGCTGCCCTGGGCGCCCAAAGTCAGGTGACTGTCCGCATCACAGGACCACGCTGCGTGGGTTGGCTTGTGGTTTAAAGGTTTACCCCAGGAAATGTGCACAGTTTTCCCATGCTTGTAATATGCATTAGTTTGCCATGTTTGTTATGCTGTAGCATACTGGTTTACCGTGCTTTCACCATGGCTGTGCTTTTACTAACTTTTTATTAGGAGGCGGTTCACTTGCAAAGCTGTGAGTCCTGATGTTTGAAACCGGCATGGAACGGCTTGGTGACTGGTGATGGATAATTGTAACTTGTTTTTATTTTAACAGGGAGAAAGACATTGAAAATTTCCTGGAATCTAGTCGGAGTAAATTCATTGGCTACACTTTGGGAAAGTGAGTACTGTCCATATTCGCATGACCTCTGGGTCAGCCTGTTTGGTTTTATCTGTGCAAGGGGGCCCCTGAGCAGTTCTGAATACACATTCAGAGTCTTTAGCCTGCAGCCAATTCTGAAGAGGAAACAAATGAAGTGTTTCGCTGCTGTACCATCTGTTTTGAGTGACGGCTTGTTTTTCTGTTCCAGTGACACGGACACAGTGGTAGGGTTACCCAGACCAATTCATGAAAGCATCCACACTCTCAAGCAGGTAATGTCCTGCATCCTCACCTGATGAATCTACAAACCTCTCAAAACCAGCGCAGCGACTTGCCTGATAAGTCTTTCACATTGCACAGCTGCTGTTCTCATGGGCAGGTTTGGGGGCAATTCCTCTTTTCCAATTCCTTTTCATCAGTTCCAGTTGGAATTGCAATTAGCAGTGTTCTGTTAAAATGAGCTTCTCACAGCAGAGTACTTCAGTCGCAGTCACTGCGTCTCACAGTCAATTCAATGGGCTTCAAACGAAAGCAGTGGGGCAATCGCAGCGATTCTTACGTCTGTGAAATATCATTTCATACCCATTTTTGTATTTTTGTTGTCACCCCCGGGGGGCGTCCTTGTAAACATGTTGCAAAAGGGGTTTCCTTTTCTGGTTAAAGAATACAGTATAAAACACTTCCAAACTTTGCTCTAGAATGGAGATGGATGAATTTTCTGTAGGGTGTCTGTGTGTGTCTGTGTCTCTGTGTCTGTCTGTGTGTATGTGTGTGTCTGTCTGTCGGTGTCTGTGTGTGTCTGTGTCTGTCTATGTCAGGTATCTGTAACACCATTCTCATTATAAGACAGAATGGCTCCTGCAGCCTCGCTGCATTAACACTGGAGTCACCTGACATGAACCAGCCTCTGTGTGTGTGTGTGTTGCAGCACAAGTACGTCTCGATTGGGGAGATTCAGATCAGCAGAGAGGAGGAGTATCAGAAGACTCCCTTGTCTGGGGTAGGTGACACTGAGAGCTCTCTGTATATCTAGATCTAGATTGAAGCCGTTCCTTTATGCCTCGTCTGGGTTGTCACATGTCGTTGGCTGGTTGGTTCCCGGGCGCTCCATGGTGTTCAGTCTCCTCTCTCTCTCTGTATTGTCAGGGTGAAGAGGAGGTGGAGATGAGCCCCACAGAGCTGCTGTACCAGGGCATGCTGCCCAGTCTGCCGCAGTACATGGTGAGTACGGGAGGCGCTTTCCATGTAGGAGACTGTCCAGCGTGTACGCCAGCGTGGGAACTCAAGCACCCCCTCTCTCGTTTCCTCCTCTCGCAGATCGCCTTGTTAAAAATCCTGCTGGCAGCCGCTCCCACCTCGAAAGCCAAAACGGATTCCATCAACATCCTGGCCGACGTCTTACCAGAGGAAATGCCGTGAGTGTGAAAACAAAGCGACTCTTAAGAGCCGCTGGCTGGGAGCAGCCTACAGAGAATTCAAAACCAGCTAACCGCTCTCTTATCCAAGGAGAATCAGGATCCAGCAGGACACTCGTCAGCCACTGGAAATACTTCATGGAGACGAAAAGGAACCGATAAACCGAAAACTCACCGTTTTAATAAATAGCTACAGCGTTGGGGTTTCCGCCATCCTGTCTGAAAAAGCCGCAAGCCGAAACGCAGCCAGTTATTAAAACAGTGAATCTTCATTTTATATATAGCTCTTTGAGCTAAAATATATATATATATATATATATATATATATATATATATATATATATATATATATAGCTACAGGGTGATTAGATAAGTGTGCGTTTGTGAGATCTGGTGCGTTGATGTGGTTACCGTTCTTTCTAATCACCCTGTGTGTATATCTATATATATATATCTGTATAGACTGTGGAGGGAGTTCTTGTTTTGTAGATTTGTCAGTGGTGCATGTATTCATCTCTTTGTTGTGCTTCCCAGTACAACAGTGCTCCAGAGCATGAAGCTGGGTGTGGATGTGAACAGGCACAAGGAGATCATTGTGAAAGCGATATCCACCATCCTGCTGCTGCTGCTCAAGCACTTCAAGCTGAACCACGTCTACCAGGTAAGAAGGAACGGGGGTGGGAGGAGGTGGGGGGTGGGGGTGGGGGGGGGGTGGGGCAGTTCACTGATCCTGGTCTGAAGACATCGCTCTACAGGAACCAGCTCTGCATTCAGACTCTGCTTGGTATAGTCCGGGGTTCCACTGTATAAAGAACTGCACTGGAGGGGGAGGTGTGATCAGAGATGTTAGGAGCTTCACTCTCCCCTGATTAACTGCTTGGTTTTTTTGTGTGTTTTTTTCCAGTTTGAGTACATGGCCCAGCATCTTGTGTTTGCAAACTGCATCCCCCTGGTCCTGAAGTTCTTCAATCAGAATATCATGTCCTACATCACAGCTAAGAACAGGTAAGCGACGCTGTGCAGGCGCCTCCGCGCTGGGGTCGCTTCTGAAGAAGTCTTAATGCAGTCAGGGCAGTGTCTAGTGCCTGTGGAATATCTCACAGCCTCACTGTGTTAGCTTGAGTTTCACTGATCCTTGCTGGGACGATTACTGCTGCTGAAGTGCCAGCTTCCAGATATTAGAAGCGAGTGAGAGAAAGACTGCGTGGTGGTACACAAGTAGAGTGTTGTGTTTGACGTATGCTTCAGGACAGTTAGAACTGCTAACTGCAGGTCGTTTTGTGTATGGCAACCTCATATGGAGACAGATTAAAAAAAAGAACTTCTAGTCTTTATATGGGGGTGGGGGGGCATATGAAAGACGCAAATGCATATGAGGATGCCACCCCCCGCCCCCCCCCCCAATATAGCTTTTTTTTTTTTTCAATATTTCATGCATGAAAGGGTTAGCCGTGAATAAAATGCAATGTGAAGCTCTGGAGTACTCTGCTGTATTAAATGCCTGCTCTTGCAGTACTCTGTTGTATTAAATGTACTCTTGTCACAGTTGATGTGTCTCTTTCCCAGTATTTCCGTGCTGGATTTCCCTCACTGTGTGGTTCACGAGCTCCCTGAACTAACCGCTGAAAGCCTGGTGAGTAATCGTTCGCTTGAATTGCTTTGATTTCAAATGAATGCAGATTAACCAGCCAGTGAGCCAGAGACGGAGATCACACCCATTAATCGCTCTGTCGAACTTTACTGACAATTAAACGACTGTCATTAACTGAAGTGCTTTCTGATTCACAAAACAGTAATACGTTCAGCTACCTGGTTTTGAAAATGAGTCTGTGTCTGATTTGATATGCATTCATAATTACAGAGGGATCAGATACTGTTCAGTAATATCGCTGGGTTATTCTGAAGCAGCAAACCTGATCAGTTGACTCGCTTTGAGTGAATTTAACACCCAAAGCCAAGCTGAAATGCAAAAATAGTAAAGCTTTGTCTGCAGGCTCTGGAGGAGCCCTTAAAGAAAGAAGGTTCTGTTGTAAGTGATCTGACCGCTGATTGTTTCCTGTGGTCCTCAGGAAGCCGGAGACACCAACCAGTTCTGCTGGAGGAACCTCTTCTCCTGTATCAACCTGCTGAGGATCCTAAACAAACTCACCAAGTGGAAACACTCCAGAACCATGGTACTCAAGCAGGGCTGTGCAGTAGGGAGGGGAGCTGTCAGAACCATGGTACTCAAGCAGGGCTGTGCAATAGGGAGGGGTGCTGTCAGAACCTGCAGCCGGAATCCTGCAGTTTTGCTGGGTGTCTTTCATGCATCTTGTACAGTAAAAGGAGTCGCCTGCTCCGATCGTCCCTGATTGTGTGCTCTGTGCCCCTGATTGTGTGCTCTGTTTTCTCTGGAGATGCTGGTGGTGTTCAAGTCGGCTCCCATCCTGAAGAGGGCGCTCAAGGTGAAGCAGGCCATGATGCAGCTGTACGTGCTGAAGCTGCTGAAGGTGCAGACCAAGTACCTGGGCCGGCAGTGGAGGAAGAGCAACATGAAGACCATGTCCGCCATCTACCAGAAAGTGCGCCACCGCCTCAACGACGACTGGGCCTATGGGAACGGTGAGCCTGAAACCCTGACCCCTGACCCCGAGCCCGACCCCTGACTCCGAGCCCTTTATCGTCCTTTAAACAGGCTCAGGTTTGGTTATCTCAGCCTAGCCCCCAGATTGCTTGAGATTTGTCCCAGGACTGAGTCTAGGTGCTGTTGCAGAGCTAGCCAGTGCCTTGTCTAAAGGAACGTGGGAACCCTGTTGCTAACCCAGCCCTGTTTTGACCGCAGATCTGGACGCGCGGCCCTGGGATTTCCAAGCGGAGGAGTGCGCGCTGAGAGCCAACATCGAGCGCTTCAACAGCCGTCGCTATGACCAGACGCAGAGCAACCCCGACTTCCTGCCGGTCGACAACTGCCTGCAGAGCGTGCTGGGACAGCGTGTCGAGCTGCCGGAGGACTTCCAGATGAACTACGACCTCTGGCTGGAGCGAGAGGTCTTCTCCAAACCCATTTCCTGGGAGGAGCTCCTGCAGTGACCCCCCCCTGCCGCCCCGATCACGCTGCTGCTCAACAAACACTAAGGCAGGGGGGGCTTCATGGAGTTTTTGTTTCAACCCGGTCCTAATAAATGTACGTTGTGTGTGCGCTAGTAGTTACTGAAACCATACGACTGCCAGCTATATCTTAAGAGTTCAGGGACTGGGACCCATAGTATTGAATAGGATCCAGCTTGTGGACACTGAATCTGTGTGGGGGTGGAAACAAGACTCCCATTGCATAGTGGTCTGATCCATTCCTGGTTTTACTATGAGTTTAATAATTAGACACACCTGAGCTTGTTTCTATACACTGGGGCTAATCAAGCTTATATTGAATCCTGGAAGGGATGAAACTGCTATGCAATAGGAGTCTTATTTCCATGTTTCCATCGCTGGTGTGCATCTTTTGTGGCTTGTGATTTGTGTGTCTTGGGAACGGTTTGAATGTTTAGGCCTGGGTTGAAATGAAAAAAAAAGTAGGTAGGACCTCAAACACTCTTGAGAGAATATTCACCTCTGTCTGAATCAACTGGCAGACCAGTCAAAGCACTGATATGGAAGAGGAGGTGTCTTCAATATACAGGTGCTGTTCAGACAGGGAAACGCCTCCAGTGTGAATCGATCACAATCTACTATCTCTTACCCAAAGTGCAAACACATAATGGACACTGCTTGCTGTGCTGTTTACAGTGAGTATTTTTAAAGCGTGCATCTTTGTATAGTCTCTGTATCTGTATACTTCTTAAAACAAACACCTGGCTTTGCATATGCGTTTGTTTGCACACCCTTATTGAAAGAGTCAGGCATGGGAATAAGACTCCTGTTGCACAGCAGTTTCACCCAGTTCCAGGTTTTAATTCCAGCTTGTGCAGGTAAGACGCTGCGCTGGAAGCCAGTTTACTTCCAGCACAGAGCAGTCTCTTACACTCGCGTTTCAAAAGCTTTCTGAATGCATTTAAAAAATAAATAAACTTTGAAAGGTATATTTTTGAACTCCGAACCCAATAAAATCCTGATTTCTTTATTTCTTCATTTACTATTTCAGAAAGTTGAGGTTTGAGTCGCCAGTAATACCACTGTAATTCATGTTAGTAAAACTTTTAAATAATGGCCGATAATTCCTAATGCATTCCGACTGAATCCCACAGCAATAACACCTGAATGTCTTCTGCATCTCCTCTGAGTTCTGAGGTCATTCATTTTGAATTCAGCCCTGTTAATTCATGTGGATTTAATTACCTGTGTTCATGTGTAAGGCGATGCATTCGTGCATGAAATAACACTTCACAATCCCCTGATGGGAGCATGAATGCCTTCTGTATGTGATCAGCATCGTTTATTACAAAGGAACATGAAGAGAGTTAACGGGTCTGAATTGAAAATGAATGACTTCAGAACTCCGAGAAAGTGCGTAAGATATTCAGGTGTTAATCCTGTGGGATACAGACCGGGGATTCGTTATGTCTTTATTTGTGTGTTTTGAACAGCATTTCGGTTTTGTATTTTTTTTTTTTTTTAATGATGATATCTTGGGGACCAGCTGATCGAACTTCTCACTAACAGAACTGTTGTAATAAAGTTCGGACCGTATTTGTTCTCTGATGGTGGACCAGAGAGTAACGCGAAACTGTTTTAAGACGTGTATCATAGCTTTGTCGTTCCTTTGTTAATCTTTCTACAGACTCTATTGAAATAAACGTTTCTCTTAATTTAACGAGACTGTGTGCTGTGTGTTTGAATATCTCCCTGGCTCATATTATGTAACTATAGCGATCGCTATAGATTGACAAAGTACCTGGCGATATTTGCGAGTGATGACGTTTTATAGTCACTGGAAAGCAACACAGTTTGAAATCAAAGGTGTCTCTTCTAAATTAGCACAAAAACATTTTTGGGGGTTGGTGGAAAGTATGAGAGAACCCTAGCTGAGAAACCCCGTTATAGATCCATACAATCATCGAGTATTTCCCGGTTAAGATCTAAATTTTGAGATACCGTTACTCATTCATGCTGTGGTATTTTTTTAGGATTACAGCAGCTAAATGCAGTTGACATTCCGGCCATGTAATACTACAGGGCTGTTCCCACGTGTTGCCGCTAGGTGGTGCATGTCTGCTGTACTCCCTGGGCTTGTGATTTGGTATTGGCGCTATTGAACAGATAACTCGCCATTTCATTTCGTACTATAAAAGCAATTGAGGTATAAACTCCACTTATAAATCACAAGGATTTTTGTTGCCAATCCGCTAAGTCGCTTTTGCATTAATAATCCATAAAACAGACTATAAAAGGATACATATGTCTTTTTAAACTATATTTAATAATATTATATCAGTTATAATATATGTTTTAGGCCCAGCATTGCTATATTTAAGATATCGACGACTCTTGAATATCAAGCTCGGTTTGTATCGCCTAATGTAACTAAATCGTAATGCACATAACAATATTATTAATAAATAAATACTACTACTACTAATAATAATAATGTGTAACATGAAAAACAGAACCACACACTCGCTATTATGAATGGACTGTAAGTAGATGGGAAAATTAACATTATAATGTTAAAATAAACTTTTAATATCTAAAGCTGTAAATGATGCATATATATATATATATATATATATATATATATATATATATATATATATATATATATATATACTTATAAAAAGTGGGCCTATGACAAATCTAGCAAATACGTGGCATTTTAGCAGCTCATACAGACCCGTCCTAATTGGCCTTGAAAAATAACTCCTAATTAAGATATAATCGCGCCGTCCCTTATATTAAATGCAAGCTGTATCAGCCCTCGACGCGCAGTATATATTTTCTGTGCTCTTGGGTTTATTAGCGTCCTGTGCTTGAGCTGTTTATTGGGGTCGGGCTCCAGTTAACAAGCCGGCTTCGTTAAATCAGGAATCAAAGCGCTGCACGGTGATTTATGAGGTCGTAAATTAAAGCCAAGTTGTTAGGGGCAAATCTTTACCGTCGTTTAGAGAGGGGAGGCAATGTTGTTTTAGGAGTTATATAGAGACAGGAAAACCAAACTAAAAGCACACCGCTGTGTGACTGTTATAGACTGCATGCATGGCAAGACCTGCGCTGAAAAAGCCGAGGCTATAAACAGAGCTAATATATATATATATATATATATATATATATATATATATATATATATATATATATATATGTTCCTAATGAAAATATATAATTTACAAGTTGTATTATTATTATTATTATTATTATTAGTAGTAGTAGTATTAATACTATTATTAAAGGTTTAGTGAAACTCAATGTTTAAATGATGTTGCTTGAATATTGGTTGAATTTAAAAAATATATAACAGTTGATATGCATTTGCCACGTAGTTCCCCCTGGTTTGCCATGTTTATTAATATGCTTTACTGTACCTCGCTGTTCTTTACAGTGCCGCCCTGTGCTTTATTACACTTTGCTGTGCTTTTACTATGAGAAACTGTTATGCGGTAAATTCCAGGTTAGTGATCTTACAATCGCTGTTGATCTGAAGGCTGTCCTCTTAGAATAGGCGAGCAAATTGGGCAGTTTTGTTAAAGATGTATTTTCTTTTCGAATTTGACCCTTTTCGAGACTTCTTTACCCTGCGCAGTAACTTTGTATTTAAATCAATGAATTCATTAATAACGAATGCAATGAATGCAGTGTAGAGTTTTCTAATAAGAGCGACGTCGGTCTGTACCCTTTAGTCTGTAGGGCTTCCCATTAGCAGAGTAAATCTCAACTGCATGACGCCCATTAAAGCGTGATGTAGTGCTGGTAAAGCAGCGCCATCCACCACCGAGCCAGTAAGAGCAACAGGACGCACGCAGTCCCCGGGTACCTGGCTGCGTTCAGGGCGCGCGGGTTTGAACCTCATCCAACTGTTGGAACTTTACGCTCCTTGACGTTCTTCATCCAATCTGGATTATATTTATCTGTAGGTCCGGATGCTTAAAGGGTCCGATCGACAATAAGGATCATGTGACTCATTCAAACGCACTTTTGTAAAATGCATTGTGCAACTTTACCGCACTGTATTGCACAGAGCTCCCAGGACGTTTCTGAGAGCGCATAATTAATACACGACAGAACGCTGTGTGAATGTTACTGCAGCCTATAGAGCGTCCACAGTGTTCAACACCCAATTCTAAAATACAGAGAAGTATACTTTTACAAATGTAGTAAAATGATGCTATAACCTTAAAACAAGCCTGTAGTAAACGGTACCACTCTGACTTTTCTTTTTATATTCCCGCTACTGTAGCCTTCCCTGCTTCCACAGCTTCACTTTGGTCCCCTATTAGATGTTTATAGCACCGCTTCAAAGTACAAAGCCATTCGGCGCGATGGGTATTTATCATCGTGAGTAACTGTCACTGGAGATCTGATAAGACAGGTCGGCTGCGTTTCATTCTTTCTGCTTCTTAATTTTTAACGATGATGCATTCCAGCTCCCCGAAATCAAGGGATTCTTTTAAGAAGTGATCCTTGTTGAATCCGTCTTATCAATATGAACGATGAAGCGGGGGGGGGGGGGGGCTCCCTCCTCCTCCGGCTCCCCAGAGTTCAAGCATAAAAGCGGTTCAAAGACCCTCGAGTGCCGACCGTCTCCGGCTCTTATCGGACAGGCTTCAGATAAAGTGTATCTCAGCATTGGCAATGATCTATTTAACCGGGCTACTGGAGGGCGACTAACGGAGAAGAAACAGAATTCACACCGCGACAGCCTCACAGAACAGCAAATGCGTAGCCTAGCCTATACGAGGATTCATTCCACACTGAAAAACCGGGACTTTTTTTCTTCTTCAATTCATTGAAGCTTTAGCAAATAATATTTTAGCACAACCATAATTTTAAAAATAAACATATATATATATATATATTAGCAGCGCCCTTATTCAGGGCGACTTACAATTGTTACAAGATATCACATTATTTTTACATACAATTACATTATTTTTTACACATTATTTTTACATACAATTACTCATTTACACAGTTGGGTTTTTACTGGAGCAATCTAGGTAAAGTACTTTGCTCAAGGGTACAGCAGCAGTGTCCCCCACCTGGGATTGAACCCACGACCCTCCGGTCAAGAGTCCACACTGCTGGCCATATATTATAATATATATATATTATTTTTTTATACTATAAATTACTGTGCTGTCATTTTTTTGAGTGCACTGCTATAGTTTCGTAGTTATTTTAATACCATATAGCCAAACCGGGACGATTTAACGGTTTTACTGTTTCTGACCCGGATAAACTATAATGGTAGCAGTCATAATGTATAATATGTATTATTGCCCAATTACACTATGTACATTTATATTAAAATAAACCTACACAGACGAATCTGCAAAACCACACTACAGTGTGTGTGAACGCGGTGTAACAGGAGCCCAGCGCAGCTCGAGAGATTCGTTTGCAGGAGTTTTCTGGAAGTGAAATCTGTACAGGGTGTTTCGTTATTTTGTGGTACGCTTTAAAAAGTGGTACACTGGAGAAAAGTGGCTTCACTTCCAAGTTATATTGCAACAGCAAATGAGTACATTTTTACAATATTATTTCGATTTTTTTGCACATAATTTAATTAACCTTTGAGCTGACTGGAAACGCGAATGTGACACAATGTTTATTCAGAGTCAATTATCGACACACCATCGCTGTTTCAATGCTGTAACTGTTTGTGATAGGAATTAATCGAAACGCGGGGTGTATTTTCAGCATTATCACTCTCTCCCCCCTCTCTCCCCCTCTCTCTCCTTCTCTTTCTCCCTCCCTCTCTCTCTTATGAAACTGTTCTCAAGGCTTTATCTCATCCACTTAATCTGTCTGTTCAGCTGGAGCGAATGCTGCTGTCTCCAAGGGACTTTTTGGCATTCCAGGCGCGGAGTGTGGAAAGTGTTTCTGACGGGCAAACTTTGCCTCTATTAAAACCACATGTCGGCTCCAACAAAAACACGGTGCAGCCCGGGAGACTGACAGCTAATGCGTTCCAGCGCTGTTCTCGTGCTAGGCTGTGCAGAACCGCAGAGAGCATTCAAACCCTCGGGCGCACTCTCGGTATTAAAAGTTTAGAGAGGATGGAGTGCTGAAAGCCGGCCTCTCTTGTTCTGCTGCCACCTTTTAGTCGCATTACACACATTGTGCCAATTGCCCCGCAGGAAAAACCCGTCCCCAAACTCTGCGGCAGGTCATCACTTCCAGATGGGAGAGTCCCACGCAACCCATTACGGACAAGGGCTTAACTTTCCTGATGTTGCTTTTGTACACATGCATATGTATGTGCTGAAACCCGGACCACCCTTACACAACAAAAGCAGTCTCTGTTGACGTCCGTGTATGTTTGTGTGTGTAAGTACACAGCAGTAGGAATGGTATTTGCTAGTGCACTGCACCTTGTTTAAATAAATTCAGACTGAAACAAAATCCGCATTAGCAGACCGTATTTTTCCAACTGCCTTAATAAGCTGGGACGTTGAGCTTTTTCTTTCTCACCAGCACAGGTTGAAAGTACTGTATGCGTCGCGGTCTCCAGAGACTGCTAACTTGAACCACTTCACAGATGTCATTGTTTTTACTGACACACTCTCGAAATCTATAGCGATGCGAAGTGTGAAACGAGTGGCCGCCACTAGGGGCAGTACAGATTCACCGCGGGATGATGCAGCGGACTGGGAAAGGAGCCCGGGGTCCTGTTTAAATACCAAATCCTGCCTGGGTGACCCTGGCTCAACATCAAAAAACAAACTTGCCAAGAACTCGATCAGCAGTTTGGCTGCTGCCATGTTCGATGTTTTTTTTTTTTTTTTTGCACATTTCCATTTTGAATGGAGTTCTCAGACAGAGTCTGAGGTTCCAATATTGAGTCGTTGTATTGTTTTCTGCACCCCTCTTCGCTGGTCTCGATTCCAAAAGCCCCTTCTATAGTTGACTCCCTGGTGTGCCCCTCAGTGCAGACCATTGCACTGCCACTGTAGAGCCGCTGTTGAAGATCGTGTATTCATTTGCCCTGACTCTTTATCGTGCATTACAGTTCCACCATCTACTTTTCAGTCCCTTTGCCTGCGTGTGGAAACCTCAAGCAGCACAAAGATCAGACAGTAACAGTCAGGTTGCAAATGAACTACTCAGTGAGTGGATAATGTCTCATCCATGACAAGCAGTCATTTCCTCCCTCTGTGCATCTCCGCTACTACAAAGACTTTGCAAACTAAGCACGCGGGAGCCCATATGTACCATTAAACATTTCTTTATGGCCAACAGTAATAAATTACCCGAGAGACGCATGAAAACATATAGAATCACCCCCCCCCCCACACTCTTAAACAGGGGCTCAAAACTCAACGCTGGATGCAGGGGCTGGAGCTGCTGCCATCAATATTCACTGAGGCTTGCGGTTGTAAGTTAGTTTTTCATTAACACAGCAGCCGCTCCGCAGTGATACATGGAGTGCTGCCTGATGCCTTTGGAACAGCAGCCAGTCACTCCCCCAGCCCTGTCCTCAGAGCCTCTGCACAGGGGAGCCGTGCAGAGAGAAGAGCGCTGCCTGTGTCCCGTGCGGGGGGCCTGTCGCAGGCTCCGGCTCCTCCACTTCACTTTGTGGTTTTGCTTGAGGCTTGCTGCTGACGACTCAGAGGCACCAGCTGTCCCTGGGTTTGGCATTGGCTCTGAGCACGCTATTGAGAGATTTGTCTAGGGGGCTTCCTGGTTCTCTAACCCAACTAACTAATGAAATATTACTGAAAATCTCTTTGAAAATCCTAGAACTGGTTTATCCTGGTCAGGGCTGGCAGCTGTGCAGGTTTCAGTTTGTCCAACATGGTCTCTGAAAGTTTATTAAATAAAACCATGCTGTCAAAAACCATGAATAACCCAGAGGAACCAAGACATTAACCTTATCAGCTGCAACCCAACTGGTGTCCTAATAGATACACCGGCCACTACACACTGTATCATAATCTTCATACTGTATAGATGTGTCGAGTTCTGTGTGGTTATGAATATTTACTTACCAAAAGCCAGTCCCATGAGCAGCAGTTGATGCTGTTCCACTAATGGTTCCATTGCTGCTGCCATTGCAGTAGTGACCCTCTGTATTGCATTGAAGGTGATTTGGTGAGGAGGTATTGATGAGGGAGTAGAGAGATGGGACTCCGAGTGCCCCTGTGCTCCTGTCCTGTCCTCTTGTTGTGCTGTGTGTTGGAATGAACTCAGCCACGGAGGCGCTGTCTGATTGGAGAAGTCAGGGTTAACAGATGAGTGCTGAATGCCAGGTTTGCTTTCTGAAGATGTTTTAAGGTAAGGTAGGGATGCACAGGGTCAAAGGTCACGAGGAAGGGAATGTTAACCGTTTTAAAGACACAGACTCCTGCCTCTTTAAGCAGATGTAGTAGAGATGGATGCTACGATGTGAGAGAGAGAGAGAGAGAGAAGGAGAGAGAGAGAGAGAGGTGAAGGACTGTGATAAGATCACAGACAAGCTTTGTGCCAAAACAAGCTTTTTACCATTCGCCACCCAGAAGGTATAGTGAGTAATGCTTTAAAAAAAATCAAAGAAGAAATCAATTGAGTTGTCACTGAGTGCCAGGAGAAGGGGGGTCATCTAAGAGCTGTCTGTCTGTCTGTCTGTCTGTCTGTCTGTCTGTCTGTCTGTCTGTCTGCAGGAGAGATGCAGAGGAGAGTGGTGTTGAACTCTTTCCAGTCACTGAGTTTGCCTGCGTTCTCATTTTCAGCTGGGATCTTGTTCATGTGAACAGGCTCTCTAAGAACACATTGTGCCAGGCTGGTACCTCAAACAATGCTGTCTTTATGTATGAATAGAGTATTACTTTCCACTTGCATGCAAACAGACGACACTGCCCTTATAGCACAGCAAAGTGCCATAAAGCCTAGTGAAAGTGTAGTGAAGCATAGGTAAGCATCGTAAAGTCAATACCTTTTAGAATTTTGAATGCTTGAATCAAATCGCCGCGCAGTCTTCTTTGTTCAAGACTGAATAGATTACATTCTTTAAGCCTGTCTGCATATGACATGCCTTTTAAACCCAGAATAATTCTGGTTGCTCTTCTTTGCACTCTTTCTTCATTGTTAATCTTCTGCACCATCAATAACGGCCTGGGATGCGAAGAGTTAATCCCAGACCTCATTGAAAAAAATGATTCCCATGGTTTTTTTTTTCAATACAGTGCGTCCGTGACTTTTTATGTGGTCTGCCAGTGAATCCCCCAGCCAGCGAGGTTCTGTCTGGTCATTGTAAGAGAAGCCGGGGATCTGAAATCACACCAGCTTATCATATGCCATATCATATCATATGTTGTCAAATCATCACGCTAATTAGATCCTGGCTACTGATTCAGTATTAATAGTCTGGGTCTTGACAGCGGCTGACATTATTATTAGAATGCTTGAAAGATTCCAAATCAGAATTGTGCATTAGGACTTAACTAATACAAATTGCATTATAGTGTAAAAACCCATCTTTATCCTGATCTAAACCTTATGAAGTTTTTGATATGGGGCGTCTGGGGGTATAGGACAGGTTTACTAGCGTTTCTGCACCAGGTATAAAGTTAGCTTCAATCTTTGTTCTTATTTTCTACAACTAGGTAGCACTAGATTACTGAGCATGAATAGACGTGTATTACATTGTAATAACTATGGTACAATTACATATCCAGGTGAACAGGTTGTTACCTAATGTAATTACATGGTAGAAGTAATTTCACTGTTATTACACACCTATTCCACCAGTAGTTACCCTGTCAGAGCAGAAGCCATGTGTAGTTACCCAGTTTTTATAATATAATGTTACTGTAATTCCATTTAGGATTACAGCTACTGCAAGTCTCTAAGTGTGCACAACACAATGGACAAGCTTTATTAGAAAGTATTAGAAAGTAGCAACAACATGTCAAGTGTAGTCAAGCCAAAGCTTGATGAAATGTGAGCAAACGCATACATTTTTTAATCAATCTGATTTAGTTTTCGGTGTAATTCAGGGCTCTGGTTGCTAGTTTTGTTGTTTCAGTAACAGTTTGCATTCAGTGCTTACACAGGAATGACAAGCACACCTGTAAACACTGCCCCAGAAGTCTTCATTCTGTAATTGCACATGTCCAGTCATTATTAACAACTACACCTTGATCATCTTGAGCAATGAAAGAGTAATTACAATGTGAAATTGTTAGGAGAGCGGTGAGCTTAGCCCCATAGTGTCTGTTGTGAGCAAGCGGCCTGTCTCTCTGAAGCTGCTTTGTTCAAGTCTCATCCTCGATGAATTCCCGCAGGCGCGCTGCAGAGCACGGCTGAATATTAAAACACACGTGGAATCTGGTTTCTCTTACCACACAATGAGGGGCTGTCTTTGGCCTGTGGCTGCAGGCTTAGCCCTCCATTCGGTCTTGGCTTGGATGAGCTGTTAAGACTGAGGAGAAGAATTTATCGAGGGAGGGCAGAGGAAGAGGCACTGGGGGTAGCTGGGGATAGGTCAGTGTATTGTGTGTGTGTGTGTGTGTGTGTGTGTGCGCGTGTGCGTGCGCGTGTGTGATTCTATTCATTATACAGAATTTGATATTAACATAAATAACTGATAACCTTTATATATCGTGGTGATTTTGTTGGTAAAACATTTTTACGTACAATGATATTTTGAAGTATAAAATAGACTCAAATAAATCTTTAGGTATGGTAAAGCATATTAATAAACATGGCAAACCAGGGGAAACTATGATAAATGCATAGTATAACCATGAGGAAATCATGGTAAAAATGAAAGTGTAATAATACAGTGGTAAACTTTTATAAGGGTCAGATTGCTTGTGCTTATGTAACACTTCATAACCCTGAAATGACTCAAATAGAGTTGCAATGAAAATACTATCTAGCATCCTGAAATACAGTCAACTGCGATCCACAGCAGAGTATGTCCCTCATCACCAAATGAATACACTTTCTTTTCCCCGTAAAGAAGAATTGAAAACGTTTATTGGTCATCGTCATGAATTACAAGATGTTACATGACATCAAAATATGTGGTTAATATATTCACAATCAATATACTTTAAATAATACCTTTTTTATACATACACCATTCCAAATGTTAAAGGACAGTCAAAAACAGTGACAGAAGAAAAAATGCTTTAGATAAAAATGCTGGCTACAGTCTGTCTGCGCACTGATGCAAAAATGTTTTTTCTGTAATTACATTTTTAAGCAGCCTGGATTCATCACAGCCATTTAAAATAACAAAGTGGTTACTACAGTGCCAGTAGAAAATCTCCTGGCTGCAGTCTTTAGGGGGTTTCCTATTACCAGTACAAATTCTACTGCCAGGAAGAAGCCCCACAAAGACTCCTGCCGGTAGTTTAACACCATCAGGGCTAAAGAAAGAGAAATGCTTATACTTTATTGACTTTAAGTTTAGAGAAAGTGCAATGGCTGGTTAGATTAAGATTGTGTGCAGCTACGGGCAGCAGCGGAATCAGCTGCCAGTCACAATCCGACTGGAAATAACATCTGCTTTACAATTTAAATCCACTTGTAAGAAGGTACGGGCACTGTTTCCTGTAACAAGCTTGTTTATGAACCTGGACTGTGTACCGTAGGAGCACGATCATGACAAGAGGGCCAGGTTTCGAGAGGGATGGAAGCTGCACACAAACTGGTCAATCCCATAATGTTACGAATAATAATAACAAAAGAAAAGCAATCAAATAAACGACAGGTTTTAAGATGAACGGGATCCTCTTTATTGGAAGAGGAATGTTTTTTAACACCCCCCTTTTTTTAAACATGCCTTTTACCACCTTTTAAGGTACACTGGTCACATTTTGCATTCGTTTTTGTTAAAATAAAATATTCAATAAAAAAACAAATTCAACATATATATATATATATATATATATATATATATATATATATATATATATATATATATATATATATATAATGTTTAAGCTGCACCTGTTCTGATTTTTATAAAGCAAAGTGTACATCTACTAAAGAGTCAATTGTGTATATATATGCATATATATATATATATATATATATATATGCATATATATATATATATATATATATATATATATATATATATATATATATATATATTGTTCGCTTTAAGTTACTGGTTTTTTTTTTGCACTCGTTGTTTCTATAACGTTCAGGTTACAGACCGCTTGCAAAGTACCGGAGCGTCCTGTTTAAGAATAAGGGCTATTTAAATATCCCCAGGTCTCCTGGTCACCCCTATAAAAACGTGGGGTAGCAATGTGAATCCATTGACAGCCTGTGGAGGCTTTTCAACACAATTGAAGAAAACGATACAGGTGTGACCTGTAATGCTTGAAGTGTCCAGCAGGTGGTGCAGGGTGATAGAGTTCTGTATCACACCCTGCAAGGAGCCATGGCCTCGCGCCCCCTAGCGGCTGTGCTGGTAGCTGCACTTCAGGCGTGTCTGTTGTGTTAGTCCTTGCCTCCCGCTGGTCATGTGGTCCAGGACAGCAGGCTGCCTGGTTCTTTGGACTTCATGCGCAGAGCCAGGAGGCCGGCGGGTTTGTACTCGGACTCGGGGGCGGAGTCGAAGGCGTGGCCGCCCAGGCTGGCAGGAAAGCTGTGCAGCGAGTAGAGGCTGTTGATTCCCGGGTGGTGACTGGGCGAGCCCGGGATGCCCATGAACCCCGGGGGGATGTTCCCGTGGGAATGCGAGTAGGGCGTCATGCAGGAGGACGGCATGCTGTCGTGGGATAAAACACAGCTCCCTGCAGGGCTGCCGGAGCCAGTGCCCGGCCACAGGTTATTCTGAATCTGAAAGAAAAGTAACGTGGGGTTAACACGTGGGCTGTAACATCTAGGACAAATAGCAAGAGCACAGCTATCAAATGCATGGCTGAGGGCCATCAGTCCTGCAACATGACCGATTCAAATAGGTACACTATATTATTATTATTATTATTATTATTATTATTATTATTATTATTATTATTATTATAGGTTAGAGGTTAAAGCACACGACCAAGCAGGAATGCATTATTATATTTTTCAGAATTGATCTGTGTTTATTTTATGGAGGGGGTTTAGTTTCTCGATGTAATAGCTTGTGTTTGCCTGGATTGTGATTTTTAGTGCGATTTTTTGTTTTCGAATTCTAGTGAAACTTCACAGAACAGCATAAAGTTTGTTTTAAAATAGGTTACATTACAATAAAGCACAGTCACTCCCAGTCTACTCGGGACAGAGTGGATTTCAAATTTCGCGTCACACTATCGAGGTGTGCGGATCCGGTACTGTACCGGGCAGATCGGTACAGTTGGAGGGTGTGCCAGAGCTTCAAGCAATCCAGCGCGGAGTTGAGTCAGTGTACAGTGAAGAAGACAACTCGTTGAAACCCTTGCCTGCGGCACATTGATACTTTACCTGCTGTAAACTGTTTTAATCCAGTGCACGTGTTAAAGCCGACCGCGAAAAAGATACATATTTTAAATAATGCTGCAATAAATGTGTATGAACAGCCATTCTGTGGCATTTTAGTGTGGAAAGGCTAGTCGAATTTATTTGCTCTATTACTCAGAGCTCCATTGCCATAGTTTAATTCTGTATTCGAAGCTGCTAAAAACATTAAAATAATGAAAATATAATCCCATTGCGTTTCTTCAAACTGAACTAAACTTGCACAGTGAAATTAAAAGCGGCCCGCCAGCTCCCAGGGGAACGATTGCACAGCTCTCTGTGGAAGGACGGTGGAGCTGGTCTCCCTACCTGGGGGTAGGCTTCAGAGTGCGGAAGGATGGAGATGTCGTAAGTGGCGGCAAAATGGTTCCGTACTTCCTGGATCTTCCCGTAGCGTTCCCGTTTCCTCCACTTTGCTCTCCGGTTCTGGAACCAGACCTGCACGGAAGAAAAGGGCTCAGAAATGGTTTCCAATTCCCCCACCCCCTCCCCAAATCTACCCCAGGATGCTCATGAAAGTACTATAGGATGGCATCACTGGGCTCAGTATGGTAAAGAAGGTTTTGAGGGATCTTGTTTGCATGCATGTCAAATGCTCTCCCCCCTGCAGCACGGCCGTAACGTACCTGTACGCGTGCCTCCGTGAGCTCAGTGCGCAGGGCCAGCTGCTCGCGGGCGTACACGTCTGGGTAGTGAGTCTTCTGGAACACCTTCTCCAACTCCTCCAGCTGGAAGGTGCTGAATGTGGTGCGGTTCCGACGCTTCTTGTTCTTGCTGGACAGGTCGATGGAGTCCGAGTCCCCCGCCAGCTCCGAGGAGGCCTCCTTCAGCATGGGGAAGCCAAGGGGCTTGGAGTGAGGCTTCTCTCCAGCTGCTGGGGAGCAAGAGATCAGTGAGAGATGGGCGAGTAGGGAACCACTACAAACCAGCCTGGAGCTAACGATGAAGCATTGGTATCCAAAGCAGACCCCGGAGAGAGTGGACCAAGCTAACTTGAAGCTGCCATCACAGCGAGTTTCTATGCCTGTGCCGCTATACAGCTTGCATGCTTCGCTGTCTGGAAGCACCTCTGTTCTCCAGCATTAGCAATGCAACTGGAGACTCATTCTGTTGATTCCTCTGCCACAGCTATACAGCAGCAGTACGTGAGCCACGAGACATTGCTTTACCCCTTCCACTGGCCAGGGACTGAGCCCTGGGGTCCAGGGGTGCCTAGGGGAACAGTTAGTATACAGCATGTCATTCAGCTGGATTGTTCAAATCATGGGTTTTATTTGTGCCATCTGCTCAGCATCATTTACTTCTCCACACCTATTAGCCCCCACCCCCCACCTCTCCGTGCTTTCTCACAGAGCAGAGAGAGAGAGTCCCTGTGCCATCCTGTAGAGATGCAACCATTAATAAGTTAATCGATCGTTCCATTATTGATCCCCCCCCCCCCCCCCCCATGGCTGCCTCAGTTAAGCAGTCATTATTCGAATAACCCCCACCCCCCACCCCGGCGCGCTCTTAAGAGTCTCTTGTAGCTAGCTCCCCTGTATTGGCAGACTGCAGGCTTTTGTAAAGAGTCTTAATGCATATGCACATGTATATTCTCGGTTATCTTTGAAGGTTTTTGTGAAGTAGTTATTACTACTAGTTATTACTGCTAGTCACAAAAGCATGCAATCTGAATTGTGCACGCTCTGGGAGCCCTGAAAGCCCTGCTCTGCACAATGCTTTTCTGTTTATCCCCTGCTATTATTATTGGAAGTCGACGTGAGCTGAACAGACATCTGCTACAGTGCAGTGTGACTGCTATCCATCCACTCACAGCATAAAGCGCCCTGCAAACCACGAGTCGGCTGTCATTAAAAAAAAATAACAACTCCCTTCCAGTCTTAGTCAAAACAGGAAACCTTTATAAAGGTAAAACACTGAAGAAAGAGACTGACCTCCACACACCAAGTTTTTTTTAAAGCCAATTTTGATTAATTAAATAAAGCTCACAGTTAAAAAATACAAATATTATACAGTATTTAATATACTCGGTAAATAAAGAAACTCCGCATTACTGTCAGTTAGAAACGCGCAGCCCCACTGCTGGGATTCCTGACCACGCTGCAGTGGATCGTGTTTAGTTTCGGGTGGGAGGTGGGAATCGTATGTAGCACGCGCAGTTTTTACTTTGGGAACTTTACTCCGGAGTTCTAGAAGCTTGCTCTAATTTGATAGCTGTATCTTTTCGCCCGTTGGATTTTGTATCCTGGGTTTAAGAGGAGGGTGCCGGTCTAATCCCGCCGGTGAGGTTTGTCAGGGAAGCAGAAACAGATCCGGTTAGATTAAAAGAAGATAGAAATAAAATAATGAGCGATTAAACCTTCAATGCACGCCCTTTCTGTGAACACAATCTCTACCCCTTTCTATCAGAATGGCCACTGCATTCTTTCACATGCATTACATCGATCACTTTCCACTTTGGATGATGGGATGCAGGTCTTTTTCCAATTGTAACGAAAGAGCCGCTATCCCTAAAACAGATTTGAAATATTAGCCAATAACAAAATAAACAAATAATGGTTGTCTTGGAATTATTATTATTATTATTATTATTATTATTATTATTATTATTATTATTATTATTATTATTATTATTATTATTATCATTTTTATGCAGGGTTATCGTTTTTTGATTTGTTTGTTTGTGTTATTATTTTAAAATATGCTTTTAAAATTTAATCCTACCTCGTGTTATAAATTATAAGCGGCAATTCTAATTAATTACACTGTGTGCAGAATAGAATATTAAATAATGAATTAATTATTTTAGTTCACTGTGTTGTGGGCTATATTTAAAACAGAGAGCCACAAAATGCCATATATATATATATATATATATATATATATATATATATATATATATATATATATATATATATATATATATATATATATATATATATATATATATAGTAAAATGGAAAGTATTTCATAATACAAAATCTAAAAAACTGTTAGATAATCCTTAAGGAAAGGGGAGGATATTTTTATTAAATGTAAGTTTAGTCTACGAATTACCAAACTATGAATCTAGAAATATTTTTCTAGTACTTCAATGGCGCGGCGTCGGTAATAAGAGACAGTATTAGTGAAATAAGCCCATGCTACTTCATTACTCCTTCTCTATGAATCTGTGTGTAAACGCTGTCGTGTTTTAGGGGGAAATGAAGAACGAATACACACAGAACGAAGGAATGACAAGTGTTTTTGATAGATATTTCACTCCATAGTTTTCCCATATGCTGCGTCTCCCGCTGCAGCGGCCTAAACTATCAAAGTCTTTCGAGGCCTTTACATGGGAATTAAATCCTAAACAAACTAGCAGGACGAGGTTTTTAAATTCCACATCAGAGCAAAGTATGGGACTGTGGGGATCGCCTCGTAACGCCTTATAAACGAAAACACACCCTGTGGTCTGTCAATCGGCGATGACGTGTTTCAGTATTGCGATGGAAATGCTCGACTTATCGACCCTAATATTCTATATAAAACAGGCTTCGGTGATAGGACCAGGTTTTACCATCGTAAGCAGGATTTTGTTACCCAAAACTACGAGAAAAAAAAAGCTGTGAAAGACATTTTGCAACGGAGAAACAGTGGAAGAAAGATTGCTTTTAAAACATCGCTTTCAGAATAGACATTCTGAAAAACAATTATTATTATTATTATTATTATTATTATTATTTATTTCTTGGCAGACGCCCTTATCCAGGGCGACTTACAATTGTTACAAGATATCACATTATACATTATTTCACATTATACAGATATCATATTATTTTACATACAATTACCCATTTATACAGTTAGGTTTTTACTGGAGCAATCTAGGTAAAGTACCTTGCTCAAGGGTACAACAGCAGTGTCCCCCACTGGGGATTGAACCCACAACCCTTCGGTCAAGAGTCCAGAGCCCTAACCACTACTCCACACAGCTGCCAATTCAGCTCTATCGCATGACATTCTGTTTACAATAAAGAACTCGTATATGCTTTAAAATGTCAGAAGTATTTTCATACAATAAATATGAAACTATTCAAGTACATTATATAGAAAAAAACTGAAAAAATAACAGTGTTTGATACCTTTTGAATCACTAAATAAAAACCTTTAAACGAACGGGATGTTGTTAACCCATGTTTAGACTACAAATGAACATGTCAAGTTCGACCCCGGAGTGTAACTGCGCAGTAATTGTGAACTAAGAAGTCGGACTCATTGACCTTTTACATTTCCCATCAAAACTAATTGTAGCTACCGTGTCTGAGCGCGGATACGCCCAGCTGATATTTATATCGCCGCTTCCGGGTTCCAGCAAACATTACTGAGCCGTTTGATCCTGTGTCAATGACACAGTAAATAGTTCCCTCAAGCCCATTGAAACGTTCATACTGTCAAACATGCATACCCCTCAAAAGTCTGTTTTTCATTTCGCAAATGTAACGCGATAATTAGCGTGTCTTTATTTACAACCCCACAGAAACTCTTGAACACTTTCCCCATTGAAGTTTTTGAATAGCGATCTCCTGCATGCTTACCCTTTTAAAAGTGTCCCACAGTAAAAGCTAAGCTAAGTGTAATAAACAGTGAACGCATGTTAAAGCATAGGGAAGCACTGTAAAGAATAGCGAGGTATGGTAAAGCTTATTAATATACATGACAAACTAGGGTATGGTAAATGCATAGTATAACTATTGGAAAACTGCAGAAATACTGTGTCCAACTTTGATAAGGGTGATATTATACTGAATACTTTTTAAGAATACAGAGATATTTAGAATGTAAAAATCTGTTTTCTTTCAGTCCCTTAACATATCAGTTCTAGTCCGATAATTATTATTATTATTTATTTCTTAGCAGACGCCCTTATCCAGGGCGACTTACAATTGTTACAAGATATCACATTATATGTTATTTCACATTATACAGATATCACATTATTTTTACATACAATTACCCATTTATACAGTTGGGTTTTTACTGGAGCAATCTAGGTAAAGTACCTTGCTCAAGGGTACAACAGCAGTGTCTCCCACTGGGGATTGAACCCACAACCCTCCGGTCAAGAGTCCAGAGCCCTAACCACTACTCCACACAGCTGCCCTAATATGGAGTGCTATATAGTCTATTGTTTATAGTGTTTGCATCGAAAATACATCAATCAAATCAATGTGACTATAATACATAAATATTACACATGCTTTAATAGATCACATTGTGCATTTAATAATAATAATAATAATAATAATAATAATAATAATAATAATAATAATGCTTGCCCATTTATACAACAAGGCTGTAATTCCATCTATTTAAATTATAAACCACAAGAACAAGTTGATTTGAATATGTAATAATTCATTATACACCTCAGTCCCTGCCTAGCCCTTTTAAAGATAGCGGCTTTGTTGAGTTATTAAATTATGTACATAGTCATATATAGGTTATGTTTTTTTAAAAAAAATATTTTTAAAAGGCAGGTTTCTATAAAAACAGTTATCTAATATAATGGACTACATATAATCATAACCGACATCCATTGCGATACACACCCTGTGTGAAACAATGCTGCGGTCTGGTAGCGCCCTGTTTTAATTGCTGTATTTATAAAGATTGTTCTAGAGAGTTTAGCACGGCTGATTAGATCATTTTAATAATTAGTGAAAGACCCACACAGATACATTACACTTAGACCGTCAAAGTGCAATTCATGTAACATCTAAATTTAGTTTTTATTATTCCTGTAAAAGTACTGCTTGGCTGACTATAAGCGTCTAAATATACAGCGGTACGATTGTTCCAGAGTTTTGATCAAAATTATAGAATCATTCTGTGACGTGTGAATGGAATTTTAATTATACGCGTTCTATCGACCCGCGAGTTTTGACACGTCGACTGAACTTCAAATCTACGAGAGTTCAGAAACTTATAATTGGATGATGTGTTAAGGTTCTTATGAAAATAAAATAAACCTGTAATATTTACAATATAATATTATTATTATTATTATTATTATTATTATTATTATTATTATTATTATTATTATCTGGTTTTCTTTTTTTTTTTTTTTTTTTAATTGCAACACAAACATGGTGTTGTCTTAAATATTAAGAACATATTAAGTTGGGCTAACATTCAGACTTTTGAAAGGCTATAAAAGGAAAGGAACCACCAAATTTAAAAATAAAACACAATTATGTATCAGGGACAGTGTGTGTATTAGAATGTGATTTTAATTTCCCCCCACAGTCGATTTAAAATGTGTTTTTTTCTTCTGAAAATGTTTTACATGTTATTGTAAAATAAAGTCTCGAATAGGGAATCGCTTTGTGTTAAATTACAGTTGTATATATCTATTGTATCTCGTGGAACAACACACGGTGAAGCATTGCCACGGTATGTGGCTCTTACACGTAGAATATAATTCGTGATTTTTATTAACCTGCTGCCGGTTGTGTATTAAAAGATATTTTCTGCTCTTGATAACGATTATATTTTAAAATCTGCACACATAAGCGATACAGTATAAACAAACCAAAGAGAGATACGGATATAGCCTGTTTGTAAAACACATAAAGACCGATCAAAGAGATTTGAAATCATGTAATAAAACACCATATTTTACTTTTTCACATTTAAAAAAAATGAATGCACCATTTTCTGTGTACTATATATTAAATTAACTCTTCTATATGAAGGAACAAGAATGCTTCCATTCAACATGACGCTGGATTAGGTATCTCTTGAATTGTTCAGCGAATCGCGTACATTGAGAACTAGACTATGTCTTAAAATTCAAGTTTAGTTTTTGAGTTACAGGTTGAATGAGGATGCAGACGTATCTAGTGTCTAATTGTACACTTTCGTGAAATGCTTTTTAGCCAGCTAATCTTGGCAGGACCGCGGCAGCCTGTTCTAAATAACGACAGTGTATTTATAATTGAATACATGCAAGTTAATATATAATTTAAAATACAGATTAATTAAAACATGCGGTTATAGCTTCCACCAGGGTATCGGAGAAATTAAAAACGTGCACTGGGTATCTGACAATTTGGGTGCCATTGGTATAATTGCAATACAAACCCGACAGTTTGAATCTGTCCTGTTAAAAGACAAGAACATTCAGTCTCTAAATGCCTCAAGCCAGTACATGAACGTCACGTGTTCCCTGTACGAATAACAACCACGTATTTGTGTTAAATTAGAGAATTGTGAGGGTCTGGAACCAACTCCCCAGTAATGTTGTTGAAGCCGACACCCTGGGATCCTTCAAGAAGCTGCTTGATGAGATTCTGGGATCACTAAGCTACTAACAACCAAACGAGCAAGATGGGCCGAATGGCTTCTTCTCGTTTGTAAGCTTTCTTATGTTCTTATACAAAGGGATGAGAAGCCCTTTTCAGATATCATGTTTTGAAGTCACACATAACAAACACCAAACAGCGGCACATTTAGAAATACTTAAAAGAAAAAAAAAATCGACGTCTGTACAAAAAAAAAAGAAAATCTGCAAAATGTGCTTCAATGCAACAATGCAATATTTTCAGGCACTTAATATTTTTGCAATGGCCATTTCAATTTTTTCGCTTGGTGATATGATAATACTGACAGATCTGCTCATAACAATGAATTGGTACATTACGAACAACAATTTCTCCGTGGTGTTCTGCTTTAAAAAATCAGAAATATTTTCTTAAAATAGCAGTCATAGAGACGGACCGCTTCCACTTTAAAAGTGAGACTGGTTTTCCTATTAGAAGCAACATCACGACATTCACAATGCAGCGGCTGAGCGCTCACCGTACACATCTCCATTGTCATAGTGGACAGCAGTATATTCAGGAAAGCTATATAAAAAAAGCTATTAGAAAGTAGCAGGCCTCTAGCGCGAAAGAACACAGATTTAGGGGATAATTAATTAAACGGGACGTATAACACATGCGCTAAAACAAATCCTAAACTTAACCTTTAAAGTTTAGCTTGTGGAAAACATTTTTTTAAATATAACTTTAACATCACCCTCTCCCTTTCTCTAAACTAAAGCCAATTCAATGTGCGCAGCCTCATTATTATATAGGAGATGCAGATTCTATAGGGCACTAAACACATCCCATCTCCGGTATCATAAAACCAAACCTGTATATATGATGCATTTCTCCTTGTGTTTAAGAATAAAACCACGCTCACCTTCCGGGCTGCTCTCGTAAAAGTTCGGCTTTCCGCTAACTGCTAAACTCTTTTGGCCTTGGCTCATACTTTCCAAATATTTGTTCTGTATTTTCACGGGTGAATCCCGTGGATCTGGTGCTGCTGGCGCGCTGTGCGCAAATTCACTGGAGCTGTCTGGAAACCTCCCGATCCGGCCTGGGCTGTAAAAGTCGCCCCGGAGGCTGAGACGGTGCTGGTGGTGGTGGTGCGGATGCTGAGGGTTCTGAAGTTCATCACTTGCTTGGTAAGACCCAGAATTGTGATCCAAACCCGGGGAGGCTTCGGGTGTCGTCCTGCTGGGAGGAGAACAGAAGGATAAACAGCGTTCTGCCTCCATGGCCTGGTACGGTTCAAAGTTATTAAATTCTGGGCTCTTATTTGGAGTGAAAACTTTTTTTCCCTCTCTCTCTCTCTCTCTCTCTCTCTCTCTCTCTCTCTCTCTCTCTCTTTCTCTTCTTCTGGTGGGTGGGGTTTATAAGATCATCAACAAAGATCTGGGGCAAAACAGGAGGGGGACCCAGGCAACATTCTGACTTAATCCACTAAAAATCCAATCACGTGTGGTTTAACTATTTCGCTCCAGCGTGTTTTAGTTACTTAAACAAACAGATTATAACGAGGAAAAAAAAGGAAAGAAAGAAAGAAAAGTCGTTTGAAAACAAGGACGCCCGGGCACATGCTTAAACAGGAGCACGTGACTGGAATCAATGTCCTTAAAAATATAAACACCGGCTTTAATAGAATAAACACGGGAAAAGCGCCCGTGGCCTGCAAACAAAAAAACAGACTCCTTTACAGTAGAACTCGTGTCTTGTTGGTTTGTCCTCCCAGCGCCAGGACATTAACAAGGTGCTAGCTATCCCCAACTCGGACTGCCAGCCGAGTCGAGCGGTCACATTCTAATATGACATACTGAGCCATCATTGCGAGGCGGCACTGTTATAACCGATAGCTCTGTATCACTGGGACTGTTGAACAGAAATGACCAACTACAGACAAACAGTCGCCAGCTATGATTCCTAGTCCACATTATGACACTTTTGCTATAGGCACCTGGTTATTATTATTATTATTATTATTATTATTATTATTATTATTATTATTATAGCGAATAAACAGTAAGAAATATTAAGAAATAATATTAAAAAAAGATATTAAACTCCAATGGTATTGGTTAAGTTCTTCCGGTTCAGCTGTCGTCCTAATATTTATTTTCTTGTCTCTATCAGGCTAAAGTCCTTTCCATTCCTCTGCCTGTCTGTCTGTCTGTCTGTCTGTCTGTCTGTCTGTCTGTCTGTCTGTCTCTGTCTGTCTCTGTCTGTCTGTCTCTGTCTGTCTATCTTCGCTGTTTTTGTTGCGCATAAATTCGCTACAAAGACATCAAAAAATACTTCTAGTCATAACCCTTGGCATGGAATACTAAAAGTTTCTATTAGGATTTCTAAATGGAGTGTTTAGTGATGGGTGATGGCATAAATTAGAATCTGGATTTGATATTAAACTATTAGCTTTCTCGCATCGTCATCGCCATTTACAAATTACAATTGAATGCATTTTTTTTATTAGTGAATACGGGAAGTATTTTTTTGAAGTGGGCTATAAATGAACGCAACCCCGAAAAATATTCTTATTAAAGTGAAATATTAAAGCATCGGAAATTTGAAATGCCAAAAAGGCTGAAAAAGTTACATGCTGCCATACTAATATATGCTAGTGATACACAATTGATTACAGTCTAGAAACATGTATTCACATGGTAAATATGTCCATATGCCAATGTTCATTTAAAACACTATATATTATATGTTAATATATCATTTTTATATGGGTGCGGCAGTACTGTATTTGATATGTGCCATACAGGACGGTCCATATATAAATAATATCTGTAAGTATTATTTTCTGCTTTGGGTTTATCGCATGTTTAGGGTTTTGAAATGGGAGGAGTCGTTCATAACATGTCTATTCACTCATTAAAAAGCACTCGCTTTCATTTTTATCGCTGTCTTATTTCTGTTTTATTGCTTCCTTCGGGAGAAACAGGAGGGGGTCCCATGGTGTCCATTTAGACAGACCAGTATTACTGTTGCCAAACGGTTAAGTAAACATATAACTGCCCCCTTTGATAAAGAGTCATTAAGCACACTCCCGTCACAACCCTTCAGACACCACACAGAGGGGACATCCAATCCAATATTTTGGTTTATAAAGGGAACTTTTAAAAACATTTTTTTTTGTACTAAAGAACAACTTGAAATATTCTTATCCTAATATGATAATTGTGAAAAAAATATGATAATAAAAAAAGAATAATAAAAAAAGGATACAAATCAATAAAAAATAAACCCAATAATTTGTTTAATATACTTTACACGGGTACACGTACGTCAAAATAATGTCCAGTGTTATATATCAAACTAACATACACCCATCTTGAATGCGTTATTATTATTATCATTGTTAATGTAATATTACATGAATTCAATATGAGTCCAGCCTTTGTTCATGTTTTGACATGCTCTGATGACTTAATAAAACGCCACAGACTGTCCTTACGGCCGGGCAGTGATAGCAACCAACCCTTACAGATGGACTAGATAGGTCGGAAGCCAGTAACTATACGCGCTGTACAATACTGTCATCTAATAGCGCTGATATTGACTGGACCACAAATGTAATATAGACTATGCACGTTCTACAAAACAAAACAAAAAATGTATTTAACTTTCTTCCCTGTTTTTTTTGGATGCTGCATTTTTAATGTATTTCTTTGAACAGATTTGACTTGGTGTGTATCAACTAATGAAGAGAGTAGCCTATAGTTCTTTGACTTTAGAAAGCCTGTCTGGATAGTGAACTCAGTATGGCGCTGTTATATACCTATTAAATTTTAAAATTAAAGATGTTTTAACATCACAAACATCCCAATAATAATAATAATAATAATAATAATAATAATAATAATAATAATGTTATCTATGGTGCCCAAAAGTATTTCCCCCTCCTGTGTTTTCCATGTGAAATGCTCCAATGCACTCAATATTGCTGACACTTGATATCTTTATATATTTATGATCGCTTTTCTAATAAGCTATCTTGTAAACCATCTGAATTTGACATTATGAAGCCAAATACGAATGTATAATGTAATCTCTGTAGCAGACCCAGTGTATTTAACAACTTAACCGGTACACAAAGAAAATGCGAATTCCTTGCAGCTTTATTGCTTTTTTTAGGGTTTAAAGAATACGATTAAGCATGGACAGAAATACATTTGTTTTAAAAAAAAAATGGTGTGTATGTTTGTTTCTTCGTTTTGTTAGGTCATGTTTCGCGTCATCATTTCAAACGCAGATGTTTTACACGATAGTTCTTCGTGTCATGGAAAGATCTTTCATTACATGCGTTTGGGCACCAATGTTTGTACAAAGTCATTGATAAACTGAAAACTCGCTACTTTAACAGCTACAAATGATTAAAATAGTGAGTTTTCAGTTTATCAATCACTCTTCTTCATGAAGTATTTCCAGTGACTATATAACGTTTCGGCATGTTTAACATACCTTTGATTTTATGTTAAAATAACCTGAACCTCTACATCAAAGAATATATTCTCTAATTTAACCACTTTTTCTATATAAAACCATGTGTTCTTGTTAAATGCGCACACATTTAGATCACTTCAGTGATGCACTTTTGACCTCCAGATATGCAGAAGTAGTAAATCCTGGTACAGCGTTTCTGAGTCGGATCTCCAACACTACATATAATATGGAGTTACTATGCAAACAGATAGAAGGCCAAGTGGAGTGTTTTCAAGTCATGAAATATGGACAGTAGCTATGGGACCTACTCTGCTTTGTTGAAATAGAATTCCGTGCAGGTCCACACTTGTGTGCGCGCTTTACACACGCAAAGGTGTGTTATTATTTATGTGGTGTTGAGATTATTTCACTAGGAGAAAAAAACAAAGCGAGCAATTACGTTTACAAGAGCGTCCTTAAAACACAGCCACGTTTCATCGTTTCAACACGTTTTAGATTTAAAAAACACACACACACACACACACACACAATGTAATATACATTTTGTCATCCTTAACTTAAACCCGCTGAATCAGAGGTATGGATAAAACTACAAGTAGACACACGTTTCGGCTACACTGAGGAAGGCACAGCCCAATGATATGATCGTCTTATTTGTAAATCACAGCAAAGTTAAAGGACTGATGAACCTATAGTAAGATAATTAAAGCATACACACAATCATTATTCATGCAGGATGACGGCATGCTGCCACGGGATAAAACCCAGCTCCCTGCGGCGCTGCCGGAGCCAGTGCCCGGTAGCATGGGATTAGCACACGGGGTGAAAAGATCTAGAACAGACAGCAAGATCACAATTATCAAATGCATGGCTGAGGGCCATCAGGGTAGAGTCCTACAACATGACAGATTCAAATAGGTACACTATATTATTATTATTATTATTATTATTATTATTATTATTATTATTATTATTATTATTATTATTATCAATTGCGTCCCATAGCTTTTTTCTTTAGTTTTTAGAAACATTCATTCACAATGTCAGCATTTACAAAAAAACCCGTTAACCCTTTGTTTTGATACACCCGACTGAAACATTTTTATGTCAATAAATGAAACCTGTATGGCTTTTAATATGCCAGGATTTGATTTCCGTAAGCATGTTAAATTCTGTTTTATTTATTTATTTAAAGATATCATTTTTGCTCCCTACTGAATTAAAACGTTCAACTGAGTAACACCATATTTTATCAGGTCATTTTCAAATCAATAAAATAATAAATGCATTCTTAATTTAATCCTGCAAGGTGCATCACATTTTGGAAAGTGAGGAATGCAAGCGCAGCCTTATATAGAAGGGCAATTAGCGCAAATAAAACACATAGAATAATTCATACTAAATTGCAACACGGTATTTCTATGTAGAATTATGGATGTAGTTTTGCAGTTTAAGTTTTGTTCCGATGAGAAAACCAACAAACTGTGTCTAAGTTAAAAAACGGCTCATCCTAAACAAGCCACTTAATTCTTTCTGTTACCCCTTTGCCAAAACCGGCACCGCACCATTCATTTCAAAGGACAAAGTCAAAATTTCTATCAGGCTGGAGGGCATGGAGTTAGAATCAATAGGGAAACCCAATCCCTTCATATCGCTATTAGCATAATTAATACCAAAACGTTATTGGAGGACAGTGCGCGCCGTTTCAAAAACATTCTCAGTTTCTCTAAACAAATGTGCCACGAATCTGTTCCCCATATAGAGACGGCCCTGTTTGAAGTTACAGAAAAACCATTAAATTTAATAAACATGACGCCCAGTCTCACTTTTAATAGAAGACACATCTGTACAGGCTCTGCGCAAAGTCTTCTCATACGAGGGCCATTCCCCAGCACTCAGCTCACGACTACAAAATTGCGCCTGCACCATAAAACCTTCATTTTTAAGCACGAAAGATAAATGCCATGGAACAGATTTTAAACGCATTGTATGTATTGTAACTGTTTTACCAACATAAACATTTACAGTGTAAAGCCCATACATACTAAATGTGATAGAGTGTTGTTTAAAAGATGTATTTATTTACAGGGAAAACGTATAGGCCTATAGCCGATACATCGGGTGCAAGATGGATGGACATGTATGCACAGCCTACTGGATATTGCTTTTGAAATATCGCATTGCACAGCTAGCTTAAGAAAGTCCTTCAGTTTGTTCAGAAATAAAGAAAGTGTTGATTCAAATACAGAAAAGGCGATTACGTTTTGAACCTTTCATTGAGAATATATATATATATATATATATATATATATATATATATATATATATATATATATATATATATTAATAGAAGACACATCTGTACAGGCTCTGCGCAAAGTCTTCTCATACGAGGGCCATTCCCCAGCACTCAGCTCACGACTACAATATATATATATATAGCTAGCCAAGCTGTTGTAATAATTTGTTTCCATAGTGTCCCAGACAACACACTCGGGTACAGAACCCATCCTCAAACACACAGAGTCGGCTATGCAGATAATAATATCAGTGGATTGCGGATCTTAAAAGACAACGCGCTTTTGTCCTAAAACTGGCAGCTGTATGTGTCTGTATAAATTAATCACACTGCCCCCTATTGAATTCCGCTGATCTTAAATACGAGAGGTGATGAATATTACTATTTTGGGAGCACACGACAGTGAACACGTTATGTTTCAAGTACCGATAGTATTTTGCTCCTGTGGCTTGTATTGTATTATCTATAGGTTGTAAGTCGCAGCAGTCGTCTTCTGCCAATTGGAAAGCAGGCAGTGTTTCCATGTGACAATGTGAAATGCTAAAACTACACAACATTAGTTATGCTGTTTGAGTGAGCTGGGAGTTGAAAATAATTTGTAGCGGAATTAGTTCGATACACAGATTACGCGCGAGCATGTTGTACTGATTTGATTTCACCGACATGCAATCTCTAACAGCGATGTGTGGTCTTCTGTTTTAAGCAACAGTACATAGCAATATAACATTAATTTAGAGCTTTGCACGTGAAGAACTTAATTGGTATTATATTACAGCTATCACAGCGGAGGGTATATTGCATTTTTTTGCGCTTAGGTCGTGCCAATAAAAGTGGCGTATTTGTGTATACTTGCATAAAAATTCGTTATATCACCGCGAGCGTTCCCAAGATAAATCAAATTAAATAAAACAGCTAAGCGCGATAAACACCCTCTAAATTACTGTGTACGTCCCGGGACTCTCCTCTCCGCATCACCTCGCTTTTATCAACTACTGGAACAAGTGTGATGTTAATTACTGGCCATCTCACCTGATCTCGGTACAGTAACACCAATCAATGTTCTGTTTTTATAATGCCGCGTTCTAGATGTGGCCCTTTGACCTCTGTTCAGAACTTTCTTTTTCACGTGCGTCCTCATTTCTTACTTTTCTTAAAGTTTGGTTTACCTTTCTCCAGGCCGTTTAGCATCGATAAACTACCTTGAAACATTCCTGTATTCATTATTCAGAAGCCCTATAAAGTTAGTTAGATGCCGCAATTGTCTTTAAAAAAAAATGCTGTGTAAATAAAATAGGGTCGCTCCAGGGTATGATTTAAAACCAAAACAATAAACTAAAGAAAAAGCACCACCTTCTACAACAAAGGACTACATTAAATGTATTTCTAAGACATGTGTCTCTCTGGTTCTGACAGCATTATATATAACACAACTACAGTAGTTAGTGGCACAGGCACTAGCTGTACCTCCCTAGACGGGATCTTGCATGCTTGTGGTTTCTGTTTGCCTCTTGAAAAACTCCCCACTGGGTAAAGTTTGCTTTAATAAGTTTGCAGCATCTGAACCGCGGCCACATCCAAAACTAACAGGGCTGCCACAGACACAACGCCACGCATTCGCTGATGTGTTGATTTCAAAACACGAAAAGCTGGCCTTCCCTCACCTTTACAACGGAGTAACAATCAGTGGCAATTAACTTCCTTGTTGAGTGTTTTAACAAGCCTGCCATTTTCACTGCCGTACCAAACCTTTCTCATGCCATCGCAGCAGATAGAGACCCAAGCACATCTGGCATGATGGCATGGGATTCTATTACCTGACAGAGCGACAGGGGGAGGGGGGGCACTGTGGCGCCGCCCTGATGGACAGATGGGTAAACATACTTTCCATTTGCAGTAGCTTGAAGCGAACAGTTTGTCTTCCCTTTCAAGAAAAAAGCCTGACTGTCAAAGCGCAGTAACAGTCCTGTCTAAAGTGAGGTTCACCGTGACTGTGGAGACAGTTCCAGTTGATCTAAGATGATATCTGATGACCTTTGAAACCACAGAAAAAAAAAACGATATGCAGCCAAACACAAGACACTAGAGTGCATACGAAAACTCCAGTATACGTCTACACATTCTTAGATCCTTAGATTTGAGGCTAAAGTAGCCCATTCATACCTTTTGTAACTACCCTTATAAAAGTTTTTTTTACTTTCCTCATGCTTTTCCCATAGCTTACCCTGGTTTGTTTTTTTAATATGCTTTACCATGTGCTGTACGATGCTTACCTATGCTTTAGCATGCGTTCACTTTATTACACTGCTGTGTTTTTACTACAGTGAACTATAAGAGAATCACCCTTTACAAACTGTGGCACACACTGGCAAAATCATTTTGGAAAAACTGTTTGGAGTTCTATAATCAATATGCCAGTCCTTATCCTTCATGAGCTGTCAACTTCATTTAGCCATGGGCTTCCCTAACCAGGATTGTATAATAATGTCTATTATTAAGTCACCCCCAAGGAGGCTGTCATATCAAATGCTTTTCTGTGTGTCTCTGTAATTACAGAGCCATGACTCTTTATATAACTTTAAAAAGAGCTTCTTTAACCCAAGGTCTGTGTGGACTGCTTGTTTCCTAAAACATAATTTAATATGTTGCCAACATGACTTCAATTAGGAACATGAAGAGGGTCAGTGCGTTGGGAAGCTGGGAAGTCTTCCTCTGGGCTCTCAGATGTTAGTTGTTCTACCCCACCTTCACATGCCTTCCCGTCCGCCCCCTGTTTGTAAAGTCATTCAGTTACATCCTGGGTATTGTTTTTACCTGGTGTCACAAGGTCACAGGGCTGGAGCCCCCCCCCCCCCCCCCCCCATCAGAGAGTGGGGGGGGGGGGGGGGGGCTTAAGAATCTCAGCGGACACTACAAGCTAAATAGCCTGGCCTTTGCTCCAAAGTGATACTGTCCACCAGTTTTTGTTAAGGAAAAACTAGAATAGTTAAAAACTAGCCAAGATTATCTAAGCCCCCCAGTTTGATATCTGTATAAGAACTCACTTAGATCTACTTATTTCAATAGAATTCACATTCCTGTTTGTAAAACAGGCGGATTAACCTTTGTTAGTCAGACAGCCTCCTACTGGAATTCCTTTCCTGGTAAAAGAAGGATTGCTCCTGGAAGAATCACCTGAAAGGGAAACGGGAATGCTGTTGTCCCACACTGCAAGTGTAGCTTGGTAAGTGGAAGGTACCAGCCTGAGCTGAGTGCTCCTGGAGGAACACATTTTGCACAATGATGTCTCTAGTAAGACACCCCCTACACGGATCTGCCCGTCCTGTGATCCTCTTTACACAGGCGTATCTAAAAAGCAAGCTGCCTGAAACTTTGCATGATTTTACAGTGTTTTCTGTGGCTTGTGTGCAGTGTTGACTGTATCGACGTGCTTGTATAGATAAGCACCTGTACCTCTACCATCCAGAGCCAATGTGCAAGCCTTGCGTTTTCTTACGGGCATGTGAAGCTGCGTTGCCTGCAGTTCCCAGGAAGAGATCCAGGCTCCATTTGCATGAAATATTAGGTGCTGTGCTAATTCTGGAGTGATGGAGTAGGTGTGTGTGGTCTTGCCTTCTGCAGTGTAGCTTATTAGTGTGTGATTGATCGGATCTGTTTTATAGTGTGTCTTGGGTGGGGGATCACACCTTGAACCCTTTTTTTTCATCAGAAGTCAAATCCATTATTCTTTCAGCTTAGCCAGGGTTCTCTCAGAAGCACCATGCGTAACAAGATGAAACAGGAATCCTTGTAGTGTACTAATCACTGAGCAACGCTAAGGTATTATTATCAAGGCTACAACCCTCCCACATAGACTCAACTTAGACTCTTCCCAGTTTCTACCTATGGCTTTCTTCTTAACTCACAGAAGAATGAAATCATTTTGACAGTGCAAACCTAGCTTGTCTAGAATCAGCCTTTTGAAAAGTACCTAAATAACAAAACAACATACCGATCCCTGATGTCAAAGGTATCATTGACAATGTTTAGCATAGTCTTACAGTTTGTTTTGTGATATGATCCTTATTTCCAGTGGAACCTCGGAGTCAGTTGTTTCTTGCTAGTGTTGCATTGTTGTGCTCTGCAGCACTGAGCTCTGTACCAGCCCTGCACAGATCCCAGCAACTCCTGTGAGGAGCCCTTCTGAGGTGTCCCCTGCATGACCCTTACAGGAAATCACTGCAGCCTGCCTGATCTCTGGGAGCCTCTCTTTACCCTCTGATTTGTGGCACAGACACCAGAGATAAGCTTGACCTCTGAACTTGGGATATCTCCTAATTGAGTCTGGACCAGCTCCTTCCACTCACTGCAGCAGGGTCCTGTCTTTCAGCCTGGACCATTTTTGACTAGGTATACATTTTATTATTATTATTATTATTATTATTATTATTATTATTATTATTATTATTATTATTATTATTACATTAGAACCTCAGATTTACAAACCCCTTGGGAATGGAGTTTTGAAATGTCCGTATCTCTGAAAATGAGTTTTCAATTGTTTTAATAAATGAGGACACCTGCTATCTACACCCTCAACCTGGCAAATTATACAAGGATACAGCACAGTAATGCAATACTCACAGTGTTCTGTTTCTGAAGTCTTTAAAAAGGCACTTCAATATAAATGAAAAAAGGGCTGAATTTAAGTTACCATCGTGACCAACATGCTGCTTATAGGAGCGCCTATCTGGTTGCATTGCAGGCATGGCTCAGTGATTGCATTCTTCTAAAGTGGAGTGTTCGGTAGAACGGTCAGTTCATAAGTTTGGTATTTCGTAACTCTGAAGTTCTACTGTATTTTAATTATTATTATTATTATTATAGCTGTTATTGCGTTTTTGGTCCAAGCCCTGTATAAAAGTACAGAAATCACAGCTGGGGTGAAATGGATACCCTATTTCAATCTGCTATGTCCCAGCCTCAATCCCTCTGGGAGGGTGACAATCCACCGCGTTTTTATTGGGATTTGTGCCAACCTAAGCCAGCTATATCGCAGCTTTGCTGAGCGCCTGTGGCTGGCACTCTCTTTGCTAGCAGTAGCTGTTTGCGTTTATTTAGAATTCTGTTTCGCTGAATCCTTGAGGCCTGGTTTGGATGGCACAGGGGTCTCAAGCAGAGGATGTTTTTATTATTTTTTTGACTTATTTAAAGATCCTGATCGAGAGCTAAATATAACCAGAGACTCTGTGTCCCAGGGTGTTTATTTTTCTCTCTATCTATTTATTTTTTGTTGGTTAAAAAATAATCATTGAGGCCTTTTTAAAGAAGGGGGCCCTCGAGCTGCTAGTCATTCTATTTCTGTTCTGCCGTGTCAGCTGTCTCCTCTCTCGCCTCTCATTCTTTGCTTGCAGTTTATATTACAATTTGGAACATGCATAGTGCTACCAGAATTTCAGAGTTACAAACAGGATCATTTTCTTTCCTGTAATTCATTGACATCGTTGCAGCGCTGAAGCCATTAAAATAGCTGTATTTAATAACACAATCGTCAGGTGTATTTGTTGGATAAGTATTTGGTGGATACCTCTTATCAAGTTGAGAATGTATTTCTTGCTCACTTTGAACTTGATAAGATGTAGCTACCGAACACTTATAAATAATTCATTGTTTTCTTTCCATTGCCATCTAACCAAAACATGTTAAATATACAAAAAGCCAGGTTAGAACAAATAGGCCAGCTATTACCATTTAAACATCGAATACTAGCAAAACCGGGACAAGTTTACAATGGACTGTTTCTGAAAATGAAGGCTGAAAACTGAGGTTTTCCTGGGACATCTGGTAACCCCAAATATGCAGATACTTCAAAGATAATGCTTAGAGAAATAACCATTGCTACTTCCTAGTAGCCTACATCAGTTCCTGTCCTGTACCTCAGTTCCACAGATGGTGTAACTTCAATTTAGGTCCTCCTGCACAAAATGTGTAAATCCTGAATTACAGTATAAAAAAAACAAGCACCAGAGATAAACCTGCTGATGCTAATAAACCCTTGCTAAGACTACTGTAAGAAAGTGTATCGGTCCAATGTATTATCAGTATAATGTGGCACAATAAATCACAGAGCAAACAGGATCTGAGCTCTGCTTTGTTTGCTGTGGAAACAGGGGTGTGAACAGTTTATAGAGAACAGGAATCTCAATACAAGGGGCAGACGTTGTTTTGTACCACAAGCGCACGTTTTCTAATTGGTGTTGCTGTATTACACTTGGCAAATCAAATGTTTTTTTCAAGCGAGGCATAATGGTAAATAGATTATTACGAGCAACGATGCCTGTGTGTGTGTGTGTGTGTGTGTGTGTGTGTGTGTGTGTCTGTGTGTGTGTGTGTGTGCGATTGGTTGGGATTTAGAACATATGCATGACTTCCTTTTTTTCAATCTTTTTTAACTATGAGTTGCGCCCCTGCCTTTGCGGCTGGCACACAGGTCCCTCAGAGTGGATGGAAGAGGAGGGCTAATTGAATTAACCGCCATGAATGCACAGAGATGATCCCGAGTTCAACAGGATGGGCCGTCCTTCTAAAGAGCTGCTCACAGACCCCCTCTGTGTGAGGAGACACGCACGGTATCTGAGAGCTTGACTGGCAGCTGCTGACCCTGGGGTGAGGGTGAGGGGGGGGGCAGATGAATGCCGGCTCTGAAGCCGAAATGAAATTGCAAAGAGGAGAAGGGCTGAGGTGGCTTCGTCTAGTCCCTAGCCTTTTCACCTCTGCGATTCTCACAAGAACCTAAAAAGATAACAATCAATTCCAGATAGACAGCGTGTCTCTGATTATCGTTCTGGCTGCATGCATGCAGGCTCTTTTTTTTGTTTTATTTTATAAAATATACATAAATATGAAATGCATTTTGGGCAATCTGACAAAAACAAACAAACCAAAATACAAAGTTAGACTACAGACCTTCCAATAATCTATGTTAACAGGTTACCAATACAACCCATACAAACCTTCCACAATCTGTGTGAGATTGCTTTATCTGTATATTAAGATCAATCACAAGGCAGATTCAAGACACAGAAAAACACCTATGACTAGGGACCAGCGAGATGTTTGACTTTAGTATTACCAGACTCCTGGAACATCCTGTGTGGATACTTTTGAGCAATTATTAGGGGTGTCTAAAGTGCAATGGTATAAAAAAGGGGGCACAAGTTAAGCTTAGTGAACACTGCAGTATATATACATGGACCAAAGAAGCATAGTTTGGCAAGCATCTGGAATGGAGCGTTAGCCACTGACAAGCTGGCATCCACAAACAGGAGACTTTTTATAGCAGTGTGGAACTTCAGTGGCTTCTTTAAGAGACTTCAGTCATTCTCCCAGACAGGGGAGCTGTGCAAAACCTTCAACTTGCACGCAGCTGCTGTCATGACGCATCCAAACTAAAAGGTTATCGTTCGTTTTTTGATCTGTGCTGCTTTTTTTTGTGGGTTGCATTTGGAAGGACTTTTGGAAGCAGGACAGTGAAAATAAAATAACAAGAGTATTGCTTTCTCCTTCAGTTAGAAGCCCTGACATGTTTTAAACAGATTTTGTTGTTTTTGGTTAATCTGTTGTATGCTGACAGCATTGTGGAAAGGAGAACAGCATTTTTTTTTTTTTTACAAAAGCTTGGATGTGCTTTCTGATTGAATGGTTTTATTTTTTTGTGCTGTAAAACAATACTCCAATTGTTCCTATATTGCACATATTATACAAACTGCCTCTAAACTCTGTAGTCCAGCTATGGTCATTGCATTTGCACCAGAGTGACTTGATAAACGATGGCATGGTAAAAATGACATGGCCTGTTTCTACCAAAGGAAACTTGCTTTAAAAAGGAGTGATCCAGCACATTAGAAAAACAAATAGGGCAGTTTAGTGAATAGCAGTAAAAGCGTAGTAGTGACGTGACAGTAATCGTGTGCATTGGCAAACATGGCAATTCAATGACGAATCACAGTGACGCATTGCATACGTAAGGGAAGAGCACAGTAAACGACTGCGCGCATGGACCGCGCTAAGCGTTTATAAATGACGTGTGTCTCAGGCAGCTGCAAACCGCAGGTCTGGTACTGCAAGATGGAAAGTTTTGGACCTAAACAAATAAACATGTTCTGCTTCAGTGGCGCACCTACATTTCACCAAATGAATAAATAAATACGGTACAGCCGGGTAATGCATTTAGAAGCAAACAAGGTCTAAAATGGTCATTTCTGTTTTGGCTACACTCAGTAAAAATATCCCTATCTTTGTTGACAATGCCAGCCTCAATAAATACGCAAAGCTCCGACTTTACGCAGTACTGGCGAGTCTATGGAGTCACGCGTGGAGGTAGGCGTTGTGTTAACATGTGTTTACGAAGGATCGCGGTTAGGGGCAGTATGGGTCGAATGGTTTCGGACAGGGACTGATGAATCCAAGCTCAGCCACAGACACGGTGGCGTGTGACAGGCTTGTGTAGGGAATTTCCAGTATGGCTAATGAATGAAAGACGTTGCGTTATGCACGGATACAGACAATCCAAGGACTACGTGGTACGTGACCGGTTCGAATCATACAGAGCTGAGCTAAGGGAGGATTTAATTGTAGTTTTTTTTTAAATCCTTAACGGTAGAGATTACCTTCTACATTGCCGGAGTCATCCGGCTCACAAAGCGTCAACTGTCCTGCTGAACCAAACCAGAGGCGATCAAAGGCTCTGGACTGTTGTTGGGTTCTTTATCAACATATCATAAAAGTTTATTGAATACCAGACTTTATTTATTAGTTTCACAGCAGACTTTAACAAAATAAATTAATTTTATAAAGAGCTTGAATGGGGCACACTATTTCACAGCCCAGATATATAAATAGAAGATATTGAGTGTATCCATGGAAAAGATCCATTTCAAACAAACTAAAATGAATAAACGACACAAAGAGAGAAGGGACTGCCTCGATGGATAAATACAGAACCCACGGAAGCAATACAAGTGAAGCAGAGATAACATCCGTTTCAGTGTTTTATTTGAAATGTAGTTGCTGTAAGTCCTGCACCAGCACTATATGCTCCCTAATCAACCGGTCTGGTGAGTTCCTTCCGTGTGGGAATTCAAATAAATAAATAAATAAATCACTACACATTTCTGTTTGAAAGTGTGGTTCTGTGAGTGCTTTGGCACGGCTTCAGAACTCCACTGCGCATAGATTTTAATCAGGATGAACTTTATTTCAGCAGAACAGTCTTCAAGAATCTGTAAACATGCCGTTTACCAAAACCATCTGGCGATCAGCTGACCCGCACATTAGGGACGTGCGCCAGCGGTATAAATAAATAATGAGAAATCTGTTTATAGTGACCCCCAGGCTGAACTGCATCACCGACATCGGAAGGTTGATTGAATTAGACCCGATCGTGCGGCTCTGGCTATGGCGGAGATCTGGCACGGTAACTAAAAGCCACGGGATTCTCATTAGCGACAAAGAGCACCTTAATGCTCTTCAGATCTGCCTGACCTTGTCCTTGCGGCTTTCACTGTATACCTCTGTATCTCTCTCTCTCTCTCTCTCTCTCTCTCTCTCTCTCTCTCTCTCTCTCTCTCTCTCTCTCTCACCTTTGAAGTGCCACACCTGTTCCTAATAAGATATGTTGTTCTCCCATGTTAAACACAATAAAATAGAAATATGACTCTAACTAGAAATGAAGTTTACAGAGCTGGGACCTGACAATTAAGTCATATCATGTCTTGCTGTGCCGGACATTTGGCTTGTGATAATGAGAAATGCTCTCCACTTTATTTATTTGGACGCAGGCACATGATAATTGAGAAACATCCTTTCCTCCGACAAAAACGGTTCTAAGACAACGGGTCCAAGACAGACATCCCGGCCTTTTTAACCCTGCTCTGCACTTCACCCAAAAGCATTTTCATCGGTTCAGATATATCTTTGCTCAGTGTGAGGCTTTGAACACACGTGAGACTTCAGGGCTAGATTAATCCACTGGCCTTTCACCTCTCCCATATAGAAAGAAAATCTAGTTTCAACATATGGACAATATATCTCGAGGCATGCATTTCAAGTTTATAGCTTTGCAACACAATACAATTCATTTGGAGTGCTCAATTTTTTGTACTCCGGATTTTCTCCCCAATTTAGAATGTCCAACTCTCCGTGACTGTTCCATTACCCCGCGGCGGGAGCAGCCAGTGATTACAGCCTGTGATCATGCGAAAGCCCGGTCCGTGGTAGGAACGGGGCTGGAGGATTTCACTGAGCTTCCCAAAGCACCTGGAGGCAAAGCCTTGCTCGGTTTATTTTTTTAGTAACTAAAAAGTTCAGAAGGGCACAAGCACTTTTACTTCTGTAGACTTTAGTAGACTTTAGTAACTGCTTAAAGGGGCAACCGTTTAATCTTCCACTAGTTACAACACAGACACTCTGAACTACAGCAGATTTAAAAGAATAACCTTCTCAGTCATTGTAGCCATTTAAGTAGATGTAGGTATTTATTTTTATTATTATTTTGGTGCTCGGTTCTAGAACGCACTTAACTATAATTAAATTACTGCGCCACTAACCTAAATCCGATTTTGAACAGTACCCTAATAAATAAATAAATAAATAAATACATAAATAAATAAACTGAACAGACAACAACTTTGATAAAGATAACTGGGGTTTCTTTTTTGAGAATTTTTAGAATTAAATAAATTCTTGGAACTGATCAAAAGCTGTTCCAGGAACAGCAATAGAATAATAGAATTCACTCACCGTTCTTTTTTTTTTATCAATAAAATATTTTATTGTTTTTGAAAACGAATGCTTATACAGAAAGTCAGTTCATTAGTCCATTATATTATGCAAAGCCATATCTCGTTGATTAAAAATGTGGCCACTCCTTTATTTTTGTTCATATAAGTTAAAACAATAAGTATCCACCCCTAGGAGTTTAAAATGCATGTTTGTATGGCCAAATCATTGATCTAATGGGTAATCTTGGGTATTTATATACTCCATTACTTTTGACCAACATGCTGCAAAAAGATGAGTTTTGTCGCTGCTTCCATATCCTATTTTTTCTAATCAAATCACTTCCACCGGATGATTCCTCCACGCATTCTGGGTACCAGGCTAGCAGCACAAACAAGACCTATTGTGTAACACAGTTTGGGGACTGAGGAAGGTAAAGCAAAGGTCCTCCAGCCCTAATGGAAGTGCATGATAACGTGAGGGGGACGCTATATTAGTTTACTCCCCTTGCCATCCCCCTACAGACTCCTATACAGACCCTGGGGACCACCCCTGCTTTACAGCTCTAGGCTTCTCCTAAGCAAAGGCAACCATTTGTGCCAACTAGAGCTGAACTGGGTTTCTCTGCTGTCCACTGAAGCTGAATGAATATGACTCGGGGGCACAGACACAAAGCCCAGTGCATTCACAGACTCGCCACTCAGCCTGCAGTCTTTCTGAAGTGCATCCCACTGTTTCACAGCCTGGGTGTCTTAACCAGGCTTTCCCTGTGATTAAGATACAACTTACAAGAAACTCAAGTCAAGTCGGCTAGTCCCTTTAGCTGTGTAATAATGATCTGGATTCTCAAAGCTCTCCATAATAAACACATCTTACAATACAATTAACGGGTTTTTGTGCCATATGTGTTAATTCTTTAGGAGAGTGTGTCCTTATTCACGAAGCCTTGTACTAGTTATTAGGAAGACGTTTCATGATGAAACTCTAACTTTTTGTTTTTAATGGAAACAGTCTTTAGAGTTCAAACGGATTGTGAATGTCAGCAGATTCTAATTCCTAAACAGCCAGGCACAAGAACACCTGCCAGTCTGAAACCAGAATGCGTCTAGATTTTGACAGTCAGCCCTCATTGACGGGCAGCAGTTTGGAGGGCTGCTCTGCCTCACTGTGTCTGGATGACCCTCCTTTAAGGGTTTCCCCCCCAGCGGCCAGCAGCCCAGCTATTGCACCAGTTTCTGCACAGCTCAATAAATATCATATACAATTTGCTCTGATTCACCCGTCTTCCTTTCTTCCCAGAGAGAGAACGATGCGGAGCGCGGTAGCCAACGGTGGGGATTTAAATCAGCGTGCTCGAACCTGTCAGTGAAAAATGCAACACATCAAAGTGCATCCCACTGCTAAACATAATTCAACCCCATACTAGTCTCCCTTGAGCTGTCGTTAGTTATGCAAGAGTTCATTGCCAAACAACAAAGGAGGCATTTAACTGGTGTGAGGGATCCTCGGTGACTCAATAGCCAATGAATTATGAAGCCCATCACACCGCCCGTGATGGATGTTGGAGGGATCGCAGGAGGCGCGTGCACTCCAGATCCCAGAAACACTAGACAATGTCATGCAAAGTAAAATTAATCTCAGTGTTGCACGCTGTGCAACGTCTCTTCCAGTGAACTGAACGAAGGCCGCCCGTGTATTTTCTAATGTTAAATGCGCGTGCTGTTGTTAACAAATAATTATTCACCAAAGGGGGGAATAGGGAGTTTAAGAGCTTACTTGGCAATGGAGGATATGTTGAATCTATCTTCATGAGCCGAGTACAAAAGCAGATCAATATTGCATAGACACGATGCACGCAAACCCGATTATTAAGCCATTAGCATGCGTTGAAGCTCTCCATTCGCGCATTATTTAGGTGGTGGGGATCGGGTAGTAGACCAGCGATACAACGTTAAACTGTGAGTAGAAATTAAAGAGAGGAGAGGGAAGCTGTTCCTGTCTTACATAACGTGTGATGCTTTCTTGTGTGTGAACCTGCTTGATAATGGCTTTGATGATGTAATAATTGTAACCCTGACGTCAATATGTATTTGCAATTACGACCAGGTCTTGCTTGTAAAAAAAAATAAAAAGATGTTTTATTCTCAAGTGATTTCCTGGTCAAATAAAGGTAATAAAGTCTTTTAAAGAGCGCTGTTGCCTATGATAATACTCGCCGGTCAGTATATATATATATATATATATATATATATATATATATATATCCTGTCTTTTCAATTTCGCATGAGCTTGCTTGACATGCCTCTTGTGGTTGTACATCCCTATCCGATCCTATCCCAGGTGCTCTTGTCTGGCGCTGTCGTTGAAAAACAAACCCATGTGAAACAGGGAAAAGCCTATATGTCTTGTAGCCCGCTTGTATATATTGTATACTGTTAATTATTATCCAGACTGGTACGATTTAAAAGACTAAACTATACACCAGTGTGTTCTAAAAAACAGAATTATCCTGCATCCTCGGCGCCAATCCATCACTTCCTCGAGGATGGCGTGCGCTCGCGTCACCCTTTTGCTTCGGCACGGTAACCTTGTCATTGTAAGTTATTGTCGTCGCTCTCTTCCACATTGTATTGTGGAGTGCTGGTATGTGCTTCTTTGTGCTTTGAAGTTCCTTGCGCGGTCATTTTTTATTTTCTCGGCCGCGACATCTCAAAGGCGCTCTGTCTGTAGCGTCTCGAGCAGAGTTCAGAATGTCATCCGGCGTACGGCTCCAGCAAGGTTTATTCTCTATCGGGGCAAATAATTCAACCGGAGCCAAAAAAAAAAAGAGAGAGCGCGATAGTAAATTATTATATTTTTAATTCGCCAGCTCTTTTATCTGGTTATTGAACTTCTTCAGAAACGAGAGAGAGAGAGAGAGAGAGAGAGAGAGAGAGAGAGAGAGAGAGAGAGAGAGAGAGAGAGAGAGAGAGAGAGAGAGAGAGAGAGAGAGAGAGAGAGAGAGAGAGAGAGAGAGAGAGAGAGGGGGTATTTGGAGACAGCGTCAGAGGGCAGAGCGCGCAACAAAGATCATCTTGTTTTTGAATGGGAAACGGCATGACATTTTTATTTTCGAAAAAGTATTTTTAATTGTGGATTTTCTTTCTGGTAGACCTAATTTCATTCAATAATAGAATTACCCGATGACTAAAGCTACAGAAAAAAATGTTTTGACGTGAGGATAACGCAAATTGTTATTATTATTTATTTCTTAGCAGACGCCTTATCCAGGGCGACTTACAATTGTTACAAGTTATCACATTATTTTTTACATACAATTACCCATTTATACGGTTGGGTTTTTACTGGAGCAATCTAGGTAAAGTACCTTGCTCAAGGGTACAGCAGCAGTGTCCCCTACCAGGGATTGAACCCACAACCCTCCAAGAGTCCAAAACCCAAACCACTACTCCACACCGCTGCCCAGTTTTCTGTTTTTCTGGATTTGAGTGACTGGGAGAGAATATATGAAAATGGTTATTTACACAACACAGCCTTATCTACACCACTGTAAACCAGTCTTATCGTTACTATCTTGGTTTTGCAGCAATAACTTCTAAACATGCAGATATATAACGCGAATTATGGATTTTTAATTTTCTATATGCATAGACTCGTTTGCGTTTCGCTAACGGTTTAATATTTATCGAGCTGTAACAGAAGAAGACGTTATCACGATTTATAAAATACAATACAATAATACTGCATATAAATACGTTTAGTATATACTACAGACAATAATTACTGTAGGTCTATATGTGTGCAATAGTTTTAACAATATAAGCTAGAGCATTCGGGTTGGTAGCGATGCTTATTCTAAAGGGGTGATGGTAATAACGCGTGTTTCTCAAAAGAAGCTGGGGTCATATTTTAAAATAAAGAAAACAACATCATGATGTTTAATGTGCCGGTTTACGCTTTACAACCGACGCAATAAAACCACTGAAAGCACGCCGAGAAGCTGCGGGTCCTATCCGGACTCTCGTGGGTGCGCCGCATACAATACGCGCCTGCTTTTTTGTCCCACATATAAAATGAATAGATTACAAATGATAAGAAACTATCCTAAGGATTTTAAAATAATAATGTTAATCCAATTATAATCGTAACAATAATACTAATTCTAGGCTTGAAAGGAGGTATAACTGCAGTGTACACAAATGAAACTAATCAAAGTTGTTTTACTTTTGGGTTGTACGCAATTATCAAAAAGCCATTTTATTTCAATCATATATATATATATATATATATATATATATATATATATATATATATATATATATATATATATATATATATATATATTGCAAACTTCTAACGAAGAACCGTTTTTTTACATTATGAAATAAATATGATGGCATTAAATACCTTATTTATTCTGTTTGCAACAGCGTAAATCATATAAAAATGTTTTAAAATGTTTTTTGTTTAGTTACGAAAAAGTTACAATAAGTGTTAATGAATATAAAATGTTCAAGAAAAAATGCTGCTATTTATACTGGCTGTTTAAAGATATGCATGTATTTAATTCAAGCCTAAATTAGTTTCAAGATAGAGGATTCGAATCGAATAATATGTACCATAGACTTAGCATCAATTCACAATAACTCATGAAGTATATCATTAAAAACAGATACATGGATAATAATAATAATAATAATAATAATAATAATAATAATAATAATAATAATAATAATAATAATAGACTCTGCCCCGACAATAAACCATTCCATTCATGACAGCAGTCTTCGCATTTATAAGTACCTAAAACAAATTATTTTTCAAATAAATCGTTGAAAAACGCTAATATATTCAAGGAATACACATGTACAGCTTTATTATGTCAATCGTAGAATTCTAGGACTCAGATAATAATAATAATAATAATAATAATAATAATAATAATAATAATAATAATAATAATAATAATAATATATATGAAGTTAATTTTGATCTTTTAGTTAACATCATGAAATCAAATAAACTACAAAAGTAGATCGCAAAAGTCTACCGGGAGCCATAATATATTTAGATTTTGAAATGTCATATTTTTCAGTTGATGTCAGGTTTTTTGTTAAGTATATGGAAAACTGCAAAGCGGTATGTAATTCAATATGTTAACATAACATCATTCAGCAGGTTTCATTCGACTTTATGAAGCAACATGTGTTAATTCTATAGTTTGATGGTACATTTGTTTTTAGCCACAGCTGTACAGTGTAATGAACACACAGGGGTTGTACCAGAAAAAAAGACCACCTGCTACACGTAGCTCAGACTTTTGTATAAACTGCCTAATTATCCCAGTGGAATCCCTGACATTCTGTAATAATAGAATTTCACCTACCATCCCCTTCTAAGTTCGTTTCAGTTACGACGGGCAAGACAGTGCACTTGACTGACTATAGTAGTGCTGAGTTAGGGATGTCCACAAAACCACATCAGTAAAACAAAACAAAAAAACAACAACAAAAAAATAGTTCAACACATTTTCCTGACCTTTTACTTTAAAGCCCCCTCCCCAAATAAAACTGAAACATATATTTTTTTCGTCTGAATAACATTGCTTGCCTTTGGTTCTTAACATGTGTACTTCTTGTGGTAGTAAAGGTTATTTTGTAAAGAGAATCGCACACCCTTATTCTCTTAAAGTGGATTCTCTGAGCAAGCGTAGTGTGGGTCTGCTGCTAAAATGATTCAGGAGATCCAGGGGTTACTGTGGGTTCAAACTTCTGTCCACTGCACGACCACTTAGGGGGCAAATCAACTGACCCCACTGTGCTGAAAACCTCTCTACTGCAGAGTATAAGCAGGATCCACTGCTAACGAGATACTGCATCTCTGCTGGGTTTATATGAGTCAATAAATAAATACCTGCAGAATTACAAACAAATACATACGTCTGGGCTACACAACAAAGTCTACAATGATTCGAGGTGGGGAGGAAACAAACCAGCTAACCGGGCCATCAGACATCTCTCAACACATCCCACTGTAGCTATCTGAAAGTTACAAGTCTAGAAATGAAACTTTCACGTATGCTTTCGCTATATAGTTTGTAAGATACTCTATACAGAATGAGTCAGAAATAAAATAAAATCTAGATCATGATAATCTGAGCATCTCAACGTAACTGCATTGAAGTATCGAGTTACTGAGCTAATTATCTTGTGATCTCAGTTTAAAAGCGTATGTATGTGTGCCTCAGAAACTAAAAGAACGCGAGTTACCTATGACTGAGAATCATCATGGGTGCACAAACCCTTACCTTTTATATTGTCAACCAGAGAACCTGCATTTCACATCATTTGGGTGTTTTTGGGGCAGTTAAAATCAAACGAATTGCACTTACAAGATCCGACCACTAGTGGCACTGTGAGCTATGCACAAATGCAAGCGAAAGTGAAGTTCAATTCTAAGTGTGGTAATGTGAGTAGGATTTGTGCAGGACATGAGTGACACAGTTATAACATATCCCCGTTATTATAAAAGAAAAAACGAAATCGTAAAAAACATATATGGTACTTTCATTGTGTATTCTCTTAAAATCGCTGTATTAAAGTTGACATCAATTGCCAGCGAAGTAGAAGTCATTTAAGCCTCTGTTATTATCCTCAATCTCCAGCCCTTGAATGGGCAGTTCATCATACTTAAGTACACTGCTTTAGTCTCCATATCAATGCTTACTGCAGGACTGAGTCTTGAGCACTTGAACCAGGCACATTAAAACTGTCAGTTAGAAATCCTTGTATAAATTACCCTTGTGTCTGCGCTGAGGACTGGGGTAGGCTCGTCGTTATAACAGAATAACTCTGTCAGGAAGCATGCTTTTCATTTGGGGCTCTTGACCCTGCTACTGCAACTCATCTGTTCCACATTCGGGGATTTGTGTAATTATATCGAGCATGTTTTTTAAAAGATGAACGCAGAAGAAGTGTATCGTGTGTGGATGCCAACATGAAGTAACGAGCAGCCTGAAATGTAGGCAATTCTGTTTCTAGTTCTATTGCAAATGGTGCAGAACAAATAATTGACTGTGCTTGTGTATGCACACCAGCTTGACACTTCCAGAATTAGAGCCAAATCAACAATTGCTGTTCAAAAAAGGCTTATGACTTACAGCGCCAGTAATAGATGACGCGACACCTTCTTTAAAAAAAAGACTTTTCACTATATGGAAAATCAGTTCCTTGCATCTCTGAAATCGTCATACTAAATCAGGAATCATTTGTCACAATGGCACCCAACCAAATCAGTTCCAAACATCCGGAGTAGCTTGGCTGTGAAAATTTGAAGTTTGAGAATGCTGTGCTGTAAAATGAAATGGAGATAGGGCAGTCCAGCTCAGCTCACAAGAAGCGATGTACATTCTGTCCGACAGGCACCAGGGCATGCTCTCTGTCTAGCTCTGGAACTGCATGACATGACTGTAATACTGTCTGGAAATAGCCAAGACACACATATATAATCTCCTGCTTTGTCTGTTCCTGTTTGTTAGTTCTGTAGTTTAGTAACATTAACAAAAGATATTATCAGTTCGAGCACAGGAGCCAAAAGCCTAAACAAATATAAGACCATGTGCAGGACACTGTGCAACAAAGGGTTAATTATAAACTATTACTGTCTGCTTGTTTTCTCATCTCAGCCCGGGATCCGAGACGCACTGTGACCTAACTTTGGCCCCATCCCAGCCAGGAGTGTCTCTGACCCAGGGAGAGCGTTACTTTAGAGTGGGGCCTGCCCCGGGGGCCTGGTACAACCCTCTCTTCTCTCCAAACTTTCTTCCCCGACTTTCAAAGCTCCCCGTGTCACGACACTGATTAAAACAAACACTGCCGGTATTTTTGTACCTAATCCAATTGTGAACTCTTTCCAGCCTGCCTGACCGAACAAAGTATTGGGTGACCGAAAAGCATCTTGAATTTCAAACACTCCGGGACATCACATGTGGAGGCCAAAGAGAAAATAAAGAGCTATTAGAACATTTTATCATACATCTATAAACAGGATGTATAAGAGGCAGACCGAGGCTGATATTCTATATGTTTGTCGGGGTCACCGACCAACCAACCATGACATCACGCCATCCAAATATTTATTCATTGTGTTTTCTGTAGTGTGCGGTTTGAGTTTAGTATCTCGTTTTCAGGAATAAACTGGAAGAATAATTTTCATAAGGAATAGCATTCCTTTGCAAGGAAGAGACCCATTAAGACACAGCAACAGCCTGTGTCTCATCCAAAACTCTGCCATCTACACTGGGATAGTGGGAGCTCTGGCTAAGAGGTAAGACTGCCCCCTCCAGAGCCCCTGAGACCGGCTGTCCCGAGGAGGTCTTCCTATCCCAGCCTGACCACGTTCACCCCACCCCCTGCTTCTGTAACGTGGCGGAGGCTGGGCGCGAACCGACGACGCCGCACATTGCAAGGGACTGACCTAACCGCTGTGCAAAAGAGCCTGGCTCGTTTGCATTGGGGATTGCATGAGCGTTCAAACTCATCTCCTCTCACCGACAGGGGACAGAATCTGTGAAGGCGGTGCATCACGCAGCACCGCCCGATACACCACTGACATTGAAATTAGACATGTGTTATTGATTTCAGACAACATATTATCAAGACAGGCATTACCGGAGAGCGTTCACTTATGTGACTAGAACTGTGTAAAATGTACTTTTGTGTTGTAAGCATTTCAAAAGAGAGTTATAGCTATTTTATAAAATATTTTAATGTATATATATATATGTCTTGGTGCTATTAAAAATGTCGTTATTATTATTATTATTATTATTATTATTATTATTATTATTATTATTATTATTATTATTATTATTATTAGGCTATTATTCTTTTTTTGTTTAAACATACTTTTCTGGGAGGATTGCTTCCCTGTACTGTAAGGTGAACCGGATCTGTTACAATGAGGCTCGAGTTTCTTTAAATAAATCCCTCTCTTTCCATAACAACCGACAAGGAACAGACTTTCCTGGAACCTGATCCCTAGCTATTCTGCTAGCGCTCAGCGAGTGCATAGTGTAACCCACGCAACGGCACTAAGTGTGGGAGCATCAAGGGACTGGGCATGCATTAGCAGCACTGGGACCGGGGTCCAACCCGGCCAGGGGACAAATGATACGTTTGACTTGAAAACGAGTCAGACAGCCCCAGGCATAATTACAGAATGACTGTGGAAGATACCAAACACACACCCCGGATGCAACAGGATGATCATGAAGGCTGTGCGCATACAATACCCTAAATGCTCGAGGCTGGAGAATTCATGTATCAATACTAGTGATATACAGGTGATGTTTGACTTCTGTGTGATATCCGGTAGCAGACTGGATTGTAGACTGCAGATAGAACAGGCTGCAGCCCCAGTTTGATACTGGGAACGAGGCGAGATTGAGTTTTACAGACTGCTTTCATGGTACAGAAGGCAATGTGGCTGACAGCGAACTGGCATTGAAAAAGTGGCAGGAAATGTCACTTGTTTGAAATCCATTTAGAACGAATGGAACTTCAGGTAGAATCAAAGTAGATATTATTACTGCCTCCTGGTGGTTAAACTGGTCATGACTGTGTTACCAATTCTTGTGTGACTGTTGAGAAGGGTCGCTGTAGCTAAGAAGTTTGCGCTACAGATACTTCAGTGTGGGGGTACTGTGCAATTACTTCGGTAACAATCCACCGCTTGATTGATGACCCAGGATGACAATCAATGCAATAGCGGACAGATTCTGTGTAAAATAAATCTAGTAACAGCAAGGGGTAGATTCAATTAAAAAATACAGCTCTGATTTTCTCAATGATGTCATTTCCCTGTTTTATGGAGCTATTCAATCAAAATTCAGACAAACACGAGGGCACCCCCGGAGCACACCACTGCAAGACGTATTAGGAAAGGGATTGGATATTCTATAGATCAGACTAACGTGTGTGCTGTATTTATTGATGGGATTCCCTCCCTACTGAAGCCTGTATTGAACGAAAACTATGGCACCATTACATTTAATTGAATTCAAGCCTGGGCGGATTAACAACGCTATAAATATGCAACTAAGATTTCAATGCATTGCTCAAATCCTTTTTATGAGCTGTTATTATTTATAAACCGAGTTTTCCTGTTTATAAATACCTGTATATATATCTATACTCCTGCAGGCCTCGACCTCATTTTTGTTCACTGACAGCGGCATAATAAAGATACAGAACGATCCCGTATATTTTCACCAGCCGTGAGTTATTCTGCTCCAGACTCGTAAATGTTTCCACACCGGGTGACCGAACTGCGCCTGCCAACGATAGCTCATTAAACTCAGTCTGGACTCGTGCACAAGAGGGGAAGTGGTCCCGCAGCTGATCCCAATCAGACATTGAAACCTGTTAAATGTAAAGTGTGCAGAGAAAGAGTGAGAGAGAGCGAGCTGTGTACTGTGCATTATATGCAGAGTCACTTACAATAGGACATTGATTTAACATCTCATCCGCAGGATGGAGCACAAGGAGGTTAAGTGCGTCAGTCAGTGAGAGAGGTGGGATTTGAACCGGTGACTTTGTGGTTTCAAACCGTGGACTTTAACCACTAGACCACAATTAATGTTAAAGTTGCCAAAACATTAGCGTACTACATAACTGCAATGTGTGCATAGTCACCAACCATGTAAACGTGTAAATCTTTTTGCAAGATATATGTAAGTACACAACTGTATCAGGAAAGGGTTAGGGTTAGGGTTAGGGTTATACATGTAAAAAATGTACACATGAAGGACATTGTAACTGTGCATAATAACATTATAATTATGTGTAAACACGCATGTTTATTTTCTTTTACTAAGTAACTGCTATGTAAATGCATAGTAATCAGAGACACTTCATGGAAAGTATTACCAAGGTCTCTTACTTTCACATTGTCTTGTTGTTATGTATGGTCTCTGTAGCATTATCCTGGAACAAGTTACCCATTGGATCCTGGTCTAGTGTTTTAATACGTGTTTAAATGTAAAAGCGCTCAGGACCGCATGACCTGCTGCTGCTGCTGCTGCTGTTGGTTATCTCCCAGGACGCTTCTGGTTTGCAATCCATAAATACCAGTTCTAATCAAAAACGGTTTTTAGGCGTCTTAAAGTAGGACCTCAGGGTTCAAAACTCTGACGTACTTTTTTTTTTTTTTTTAACTTAAGAACCCACGTCAATTTAATGTTAGCCAAACACAGGCTGACTTTCACAAGAGAATCTTTCCCCTCTGACATTTCCCCACTGGAGTCTGTTATACACGATTACATAGCTACGTATTTCCCTATGGGTGTAACCTGCGGATGGTATATAGTTTATATAATGTAGAGCCAAAGATATATGGCTCAAATCATGCCGCCTAATGACAATACTGCGCCTTTAAATGCGACCAGCTGCCCGCACTGTATTCAACACGAAACCCGATATCAAAATGTACAGCTCGCGGTTCTTTATAGCTGTTGAACATTCTGTAAGTGGAGAAAGAGGAGTTGTTCGTAGCCCATGTGGTATAACGTCGCCTGGTTTTTATAAATAGATCAGTCAAACCTAATCTAAAAAATATGGATTTTTGTTTTTTTTAATGTTTTAGCTTTTGGGTTGCGCTGGGGGGATCGGTTTGCAGGATGGTGAAACAGTTTTTTTTGTACCAGTCTCTATTTTCTTATCATTTGTTTTTAGCCACATTATTTTAGCCAATATTGTTGGTACAATAGTGTCGCTTGCAGGGAACCAGCTTGCCAATGCGGTGTCAAGGGCTCCAGCATTCAAACAGCTTTACTTTCAAAGCAATGGAAACCAAATCCAGTCTCTTCAGTCTTATAGGAGAAACCTATTCATTGAAAATGGGTTTCTTTGATTGGAGTGAAATTAATATACAGGACATAAACCATGGCCGCTGTTAGAGCACCATTTCATGCAAGCGGTTTAGCGGTTCAAAGCGAGATCTAATACGGCACTAGCAGTAGTAAATTGGTAGCAATAGGTAAAGCACGTGTTTTTAGCACCGTTACAGTGCTCCGATGTTGCCTTTGCCCCTCAGCTAACATTACCTGGCACGCCACAGCATTTCATTAGCAACTAAGCTGTTGTTTTTATTGGCCATTTATGGTATAAACAGTGCATAGAACTCCACTGCCTTTCCGGAGTAGCTGTGCTGTACTGTATGCGGCTATTTATACTGAAAACTGCCAATTAAACTAACAGGAGAAATACTAGAAGGCGCAGAGAAGAGGAATGTAAAGACAAAGCTACTTGAAATTACGAGACCGCTTAGGAACGGTAACTCCCACAACTGGCTCAACAACAGCCTCCAAGGCTGTTGAGTTTGAAGGAAAAAAAAAATGCCGGCCGCCCACATCGTCCAAGCAAACAGGAAACATCTTTTTTCAAATGCATTCCACGGTGTAGCCAGTGGGGATGTGCTAGCTAAATAAATAAATAAATAAATAAATAATTCTTTAAATCTTCGGTACTACATTAGGTTTAAAAAACATGCTTTCAGGTGAAATGACACAGGAAGTGCAAGTGTAACACATTTCCTGAGAGTAAGGCATGGAAACTGAGAACTTTCTTGAACCCAATTTAGTAGCAGATGCTATTGTTCCCAAGTCTGCTGACATCCAAACCTCAACCCCATGAGGCCGCCTAGCCCATCATCTGTTGGGCATATAGTCCTTCCCAAAACTTTATGAGTCACTCGTTATTAAACTCACATGCAGATTCGATTTCATTGTCCCCCTCCCAAGAGCACAAATCATAATACATTAAAAGCATGTTTTTTTACTTGCTGCACAGTGGAAATATAATATCCCAGAATGACATGTTCAGATATTGAGTTGACTTTCTTGCTTGGAGCAAATTGCAAATGGGAGTGCGGGCAACTTATAACAAATGTGAAGCATTTTCAGACCTCTTTGATTACAGCGCCAGCCAAGCCAATGAATCAGTTTGAATCTCTTTGAAAGATGGCACACATAATTTGCTGATGTGGATATTTATTTTTGCACAAAAGTGGCCAAGTTAGAATAAAGGGATCACCCTTACAGTGATGTGACGTTTACAAAAGGGACCAAGTTATACAAAATTGGGTTTAATTTGCCTCCCCCTGTAAAGCATTAATTCTGTGCAGGAGTAGCTACAATTAATCTCGATATAAACGTAATCACAAGCCCGCATAGGCTGAAAACCGCTTCAGACCACAAGGTGGTAGTATAATGCAAGGATACAGAGTGAAATCTCTCCTTTTAATGTTACTGTTCAGTACAGGAGACACACAGTGACTGCTCTGCAGCAGCATGTATGGTTTGTATTAATGCTGTAGGATATGATCGTCAGAGGGGACGCCAAGGTGCTGTTTATAGTGATCAATTATACTAATCAATCAATTACAGGAATTAATATAAGATCGTATGGGGTTAAAAACATTTTTTAAAAGCTTTCAATTCCCTTACCTCTATACAATGGGGGCAGGACATCCTTGTAACCAAGATATTTAGTGGATTCATCATCTATGTGCATTTTTTGAATTCCTAATGAATGCATTTATGCTACGAAGGCATTCAAAAAGAATAATCCGTTTGGATTCTAAAATGAATTCTGAAATGGGCTCACAAAGAATCCATTACGAATGCTAAGCTAGGGTTGTTGCTGGAGTCCTGCCACGTCTCTTTATACTTGACAGATAATCCACATTCCAGCTCTAATACCGCTGAACCCAGTGGGGAGTCTGCCCATAGAGAGATGAGAGACAGCAGACACGATTGTAAGGCAATTCATAGCAGGTCTGAGAGATCAATAGAGAAGCTGGGCTCGGTGGGAGAGAGGGAGACAGAGAGAGATGATGCCTATCTTGTAACAGTTCAGGCTGCACATTTATCACCGGAGCGAGCTGAGAAATGAGGACAGGAGTCTGCGCTCGTCCCTATCTCTGAAAATGTCACTGTGACCATTTGTTAGGTGTCACCCAGCTCCAATAGCAACCGACTGATGCCTCAATTCCTGTCTGCAGGGTCACTGTGATTAATAACGGGCTCTGAGGTGTGCTTTTACCTGAAGCGTAAAAATCCTTCTGGATAACGAAACTGTAAGTTCTGTAAGGGAATTTGCACCGTGCAGAATGCCAAGGCTGATCTATTATTATTATTATTATTTATTTCTTAGCAGACGCCCTTATCCAGGGCGACTTATAATTGTTACAAGATATCACATTATACATTATCTCACATTATACAGATATCACATTATTTTACATACAATTACCCATCTATACAGTTGGGTTTTTACTGGAGCAATCTAGGTAAAGTACCTTGCTCAAGGGTATAACAGCAGTGTCCCCCACTGGGGATTGAACCCACAACCCTCCGGTCCAGAGTCCAGAGCCCTAACCACTACACCACACTGCTGCCCCATCTACATGTAGTTCAATTTCCCCATGCTTGTCTTTACAGTACCATGCTTTACTGCAAGCTAGGGTTGTCACCTGTGCCTGCTTTCCCTGGATCGTCCCGGTTTTGAGGAAGGTGTCCCTGAAACTTGAATGCAGCTTTCTTTGCACATGTTGCATACAATCACACATCATCTTTCTCCTGCGTGCAAGCTCTCCATCATAAAGAATATTGAAACCACCTATTCGGAGCAAGTCTAGATGCATAGCTACCAGGGAGCAGGAAGAACCAAAGTTTGAAGTCCATAGCAGGTACATGCATTTGCTTAACTGTGTTCATTGATTGATGATGATTGTGGAGAGTGCTGACAGGAATCGAGAGGTCATTGTCATTTTAAAATATATAAAATAAACCAGCATTGCAAAGAAGTGGTGTAGGCAGTTTCATTTGATCTTTGTACCTGCTGGGACTTTTCTGCCTGCCTTTGGCATTCTGCGGCCTTTTTGAGTTTTAATGAGTTTTAATCCGCTATTGGGCAAAGAAGCCAAGATAATCTTCTGATTAACGCATTGACGTTTCCTAACATTCTAAAATAGAATTGCCTTGCGTTTAAGTGTACTGCACACACCGCAAGAAGAACACATGTAGGTTATTTAATTTGGAGTGGTAACCTGTTTTCCTTTATTGATTTAAAGCATCATCTTTATATTTATATACCGTGCGCTGCACAAAGTGAATGAAAGATAGCTATTTGTATTGCTGCCACTAGGTGGGGCTGTTTTCACATTACAACCTTTAGCAGCTGACTGCTGCTCATGTAATCACATTGCCGGATCCCATTGCTTGCTCTGTAATTATTGACAGAAGCAGGCTTTTGTTCTCAGACTAACAAACCTAATACGGTGTTTCACTGGGCTGTACTTACAAAACAATGATGCAACTGCTGCACTCACTCTTTCTCACACTATACAGTAAACGGGTGCAGTGATCTGCGTGTGTGTGATTATGTCCCCTACCAGCCCTGCTGCTGCCTACCCCCGTGCACTACAGTGACTCTTGTTTAGGTTGAGCACATGGCTCGTCTCCCAGACAGCTCCGGTCACATCCCATTCCCAGAACATTCAGATACCCAGTTAAGGGGCAGCAGTGTGGAGTAGTGGTTAGGGCTCTGGACTCATGACTGGAGGGTCGTGGGTTCAGTCCCAGGTGGGGGATACTGCTGCTGTATCCTTGAGCAATGTACATTACCTAGATTGCTCCACTAAAAACCCAACTGTATAAATGAGTAATTGTATGTAAAAATAATGTGATATCGTAACAATTGTAAGTCGCCCTGGATAAGAGCGTCTGCTAAGAAATTAATAATAACAGACTAGCTTTTGAATTAGCATCAGCGGTTTCCATTTAGATGTGATGTCAACCCCGCACTGGAGAATTGCTTACTGACGCTGGCTGGCTTTGCTTTAAAGGTGAAACTCTCCATCAAATTTCAAAGCAGCAAAACCATGCTAATGCTTGTATTTGATTTTCTCTTTATACCCTTTATGTTATTTTAAGGTTATGCTACTGAGTGGCATTGATCTGATTGGAGGGTGATGTAGCTTCACATGGCCAAGTCGACTACTTCCCATAATGCAAAGTGGCAGTGCTTTAAGTATAGGAATAACTCAGTTCTTACGAGTCTCTATACAGCTGCGCACTGAGCAGTAAAACGAATGGCCACTACGCCTGTTGCGTTGTCCTTGTCTTTTTGGACTAGAAAAAAATGACGTCGTTCATTAATCATTTAAAAAAAAATCTTTCAGCTTGTTTGCAGTTCCAAAGATAGCTCGGCCTTGGACCGCGCGCTCTGACAGCGCTGTACGCAAGAGGAGGGGAAAAAAAACGTTTGTGGAGAAAGGAAGCCAGTTTAGGCGGCACCTGCTACCGGTGACCTACTTTCCCAGCGTGCAGTGCGTCAACACCTGCAGTGCAGGTCAGCTTCAGAGCCGAGAGACTAGCCCGACTGTACTATTCACAAAGCAGGGGAGCGCTGGAGCAGGGAGGGATGAATACTGAATGACAAAGCAGGCAAATTCAAGCCAGCACACCCGTAAGAGTTGCAGAGTGGAATCGTCCACACAAGACAAACTAGCCTCTAACCAGCAGGGTTGATAACGAGGCGGCGCAGTGGTGTTTGATTTGATTATTCAGTGTTTATATGTGCTTAAATGGTGTATCAGTCCCAGACAGCTTTATACAATTGTTTTAGTATATGTAAGATGGTAGATGTTGGCTTATAAGCTTGTCAACACTGTGTGGGTTTCCTTTAAAACATGAAGGGTCATATTTTCAAAGCGTTTACTCAAGTCTTTAATAACCTCCTATTTTTTGAAAGGGGAAAACACCTTTGTGATTTTTTACAAGACTAATAGCAAACATCAAAACCAAGTAATTGAAAGCAGTGGGTTTAAAGCGACTTTCGATAATTACACCTGCTTCATGAATTCCTCTTTCCCTCTTTAAATGAATCTCATTGTTTTACAGCTCTCAGAAGCTCCGGAGGAACAGAGACTGCAGACAGACAGGCTGTCTGGGTTCGCACTGGTGGCCTCAGTCATTATTTTTTTTATTCCAATATCCTCTTAAGAGAGGTTTGTGACCCACGCGCCATTGCAGAGCACGGTGCTGACTTACAGCTCGGGAGACGGGCACTCTTACTCTCATCTAGTTGAGTCGCATTCCGACTCATGCTGTGCCATCGAGGGCAGCTTGTCGATGATGTTTCTCGGGTTTTGTAAATGAGAGTGAAGTGAGGTTGCTAATCAGTTTGCTATCCAGTGGGGGCTGGTGTTGCACTGTGCACAGGACCGCGCCTCCTCCCTCTGCGCTATTTATAGGTCTGGACAGCCTTCGCCTGCCTTTCAATTACTTGACAATCTGCTGCTAATTTGAATATTAAAACATGTCCGCTGGCACTTCAGAGACACTTCAGCGGCTGGTCATTATTTACAGCTTCCCAGCTCCCCCAGACTGCTCCCACTTGACAGCCATTATTGGAAGCCAGTTTGACCCACAGAGTAATAAATCCAGAGACTACTGTGTAGGCTTCAGAGTTTACAGACAGTCCTGGCTGAACTTGCGTTGCTACGAGTCGGCCTGGAATCCAAATCCTTTCTTCTTCTTCTTCTAAGTTTTATTTCTAGCATCACATATTTTATGATCAACTTAAAACTTACATTTATTATTACTACTAGTACTACTACTACTGCTACTACGACTACTACAACTACTACTACTACTAATAATATCTTTATTTAGCGCCTATCATAGTGGACCACCATCACAAAGCCCTTTACAGAGGTAGGCTGTGAACTGTGCATTATATGCAGAGTCACTTACAACAGGACATTGATTTAACATCTCATCTGCAGGATGGAGCACAAGGAGGTTAAGTGACTTGCTCAGGGTCAGTCAGTGAGTCAGTCAGTGGCAGAGATGGAATTTGAACCGGTAACCTGGACTAACCACTGGACCACACTGCCTCTGTTGCCACTGCCTCCAATTATATGATATGCATGGTTAAGTACAAGTTTAACATTCTAAGAGGTGTGTAACATTTTTGTTTTGCAGTATATATATATGCAAACAACTGTGTGAGAGAGATGCAGAGAGAGAAAGAGAGAGAGAGAGAGAGAGAGAGAGAGAGAGAGAGAGAGAGAGAGAGAGAGATATGGCAAGCCAAAACAAGTGAAGGTGAACAGCTGTGTCAGGCAGAGCTGGGAATGTGCACAGTAACGTCCCAGGAGAGCGGCGGTGACGTCAGCCAGCGGGCCTCGACTGCGAGCGGCGAGCAGAAGGGGACCCTTTGAAATATGAGCCTGCCTGTCTGCCTGCCTCATTGAGGAAGAACAGGAGGAAAGAGGAAAGCTTTGGGGAACAAGAAAGAGAAACAAGAGACCTGCCCTGGATCACAGCACTGTGCCTCTTTAACAAGCTGGAGTAGTCCGCAGAACAATGTATGCGTTGCTCCAACCCCTTTTCTCTACCCTTAAAGAGTACATAAGGACCTTTTAATTCTACTGTGTTACATGTTCCCATGTGTTGCTACAACTGTTTACATAAGGTGTGTGTATTGTTTTATTATTATTTATTTCTAAGCAGACGCCCTTATCCAGGGCGACTTACAATTGTTACAAGATATCACATTATTTTTACATACAATTACCCATTTATACAGTTGGGTTTTTACTGGAGCAATCTAGGTAAAGTAGGGTTCAGCAGCAGTGTCCCCCACCTGGGATTGAACCCACAACCCTCCGGTCAAGAGTCCAGAGCCCTAACCACTACTCCACACTGCTTTTTAACATCATGTACCTGCATGGACCTCTCAGAACTGCATTTCCCATCATCCTCCTGCCTACAGCCAGCCTCCCCACTTATCTGCAAGTTAATGTATGGGCAGGCGTACCTCGAAAAAATGTTGTGTAAAATAGGTATATTGTAGTTGTGTAGTCTGTTTTAATAAATAATCTATCGCATTCATTTTTTTAACTGATCTCAGATGAGTGCTTCTCTATGGATAAATATAGGACACATTAATGTCTTAGTCCTAGAAAGCTGTGCTGGGAATACATGCATAGAATTGATTTATTATGAAATATGTATGCAGATTACAGTTGCTTGTTTTCCAGCTTATAGCCAGGCTTTTTGAGAACCTGTACAAACAAGAATGACTGACAGGACTGATTACTATAAATCAGTCAGCCAGCATAAACAAAACAAACAAACAAAAAAAAAGCTTTTCATGGTTCTGATAGGCAAACTTGCATACAAGAGCTTCAAAACACATTCTTAACAGTCCGGTGATTACCAGCCATTACAAACCACACCATCTCTTCTTGAGTCAGAAGTAGAACACCAAACTCTATGGAGACCCCCGGAGCAGATGAAGTGCAAAACCATGTTGTTTTTAATGGTGCCTGCTCTGCAATGTAGGGAACCAAGGGGCCCTGCGCTGTACGCATTCATTTCCGCACTTACGTGACACGGCTTTTGCTTTGCTTTTTTTTTCTTTAACCCCCAATAAAGACCAGGCAATACATAGTATACTTCTGTGTGTTATTATACTTCTGTTTAAAAGCACACAGCTGCAATGCTCTTTGCATGCAAAGGGAGACATGTATGCAGTGGTAGAGATGTTTTAAGAGCTTGATACTGAGAGATCAGCAGTATTCCACATCTGACCCTGTCAATGCAATTGTTATTATGTTATTACTTTCAAAATAGGTATTTGTTATGATGAAAAAAGTGTATGAATACATTTGAAGGCGTCAATGCATGTTGACTTTCTGTAAATTCAATAGAAAATGGTGTGTCCATTCATGCCTTATATTTGCCTTGAATTTGCACTGCACAGCTTTGGGTTAAGTCTCTGCTAGAAGTAAGCCATGCGGCTTGTCATTTCTGACTGCTGATGTAAGAATGTGGGACCTTGCAGTTTAGATGCAATACAAGAGTGATTGGTAAGAAGATTATAGGGATGTTACAGCTTGTCTGAGCAGCCAAACAAGATTATCTGTGACTGACAGGCACTCGTCACTCTGTAGGGGACATTTCTACGAATCTCTCAGAGCCCAAAGGTTATTCACCTCGAAGTGTGACATCGAACATGCGCCGAGAGCACAGTGTAAAAACTGTCTATGGTGTAACCCCTCAACTTGGATTACATTAGGTAACACTTTACATCAAGCGTCTTTAATTACTGTGCATTTGCATAGCAGTTACTTAGTAAATACAGGTGTACTTACACATAATGACAATGTTATTCTGCCGAGTTACAATGTACTTAATGTGTAAATCTCTGTATGTAAGTACACAATTGTATCAGAAAAGGTTTAGGGTTTAGAGTTAGGATTAGGGGGGTAGGGCTAGGGTTGGGGTTAGGGTTAGGATTACATCATGCAACAAACAATTACACATTAAGCACATTGTAACTATGCATCATAACATAGCAATCATGTGTAAGCATGCATGTATTTACTAAGTAACTACTATGTAAATAGACAGGAATTAGAGACGATGCAAAGCGTTACTTTAAAGTATTCCTGGTCTACAGCATCGTCATGCCCCTCACAAGCCTTTTGTGAATATCAATGCAAAGCTAACGTGAGTCAATATGTTGTTAATACAAAAGAGGGCTCCCGGGTGTGTCATATACAACTATGTGTAAGACAAAGCCAACAGCATTACAAGGCAGCAGAAATCAACTTCCCTTCAGGTTTTCTGAGGTTAACTAGAGTCCTGTAGCCCATACCTAGGAATACTGTTTTGATTTGCTGACTGCTGTTTCAATTCAATTATAATACCCAGTCTTTGGAAACTGTTTATAAATATTTTTTTTAAACGTGAGCTGCATGCAAAAGGCATCCGTGAAAATGTAATGTTATAATCTAGGATCATTTTGAAGGACTGGAATGTCTATCACTCAAAATCCATTAAAATGTTTCTGGTTGAAAAACACAGAGGACAACAAAAAACTGAGCAGAGGACTATCATGTGATCCTCCGTTGCCACGGCAACTTATCCCAGCAGTCGGCACCAACAAGGAGAGTCATATGACATTCTACCACATACTCGTGTTATGGATAATGCAGACATTATCCCGTTCCTTCTATATAGAAACATTTGGGCTGTATTCATAAAGCATTAGTTTACCAGTAAATGCTTAAGGTAGCTGTGACGGTAAAGGACCCCATGGTTTAAGTTCTATAAAGAAATCAGATTAAATAATGTGATGCTTTATAGTTGCATATTTCTGTGTGTATTGTACACCTTATCCCAATGAAGCAGCACCTAGGTTCTATTCTTGATAAGTCAGTGTTATATATAAAACGACACCCACACACATCCTGCTGCAGAGGTTATTTTAAGTCTGTTTCGTGGGCTTTTAACAAGTGTTTGGGAACCAGACTGAACATCCTTGAAAAGAGGCTTTCATTATTATTTTTTAAATAATTTCTGCGGGGTTTCTTTGTGCATTTTGTGTTGCTCTATCCCACTGTGCGTTGGTTAAAATAGATAGAGATATTAAAATAAAAAAGTATAAAAACTAAATTTGAACGTGGTATTTACACTGAAGCAGATCACTGAAGCCCAGGTACACTATCTGAACACAGAGCACTGGAGCTGTCCACGCTAGCTGGTGCTGAAACCGGACTTACCTTCAACTGAACGTTCAGACACCGCGTTGATTAACCGGAAGTGACGGGTTATTGACATGTTAACGACATGAGAGGGATCATTTAACAACACTGTAAACAAATACCGTATTTCTACGGTACATTTACCTTAATAAACCTGTATTCGTAGATTAATTCTAGCGTATATTTCCGTATTATTAAAAGCACATCATTTTAAACAAATATTTAACATTGAAGAACTTTTACCGTAATTAAAAAAAAAAAAGAAAACTGAAAAAATCATATCAGTACTACGGTAAATTTATCGTAAATATATATAAAAATATTTATATTTTACGTTGGCAGAAAAAGCTGTTTTTTTAAAAAATGTTATTCTTTATTTAGGTTCGACATTTTAAGTGACATCATGATGAACATTAAGTGAAAATATGAAACTGTTTTTTTAAAAATGTATTTCTGAAAGTGTGATTATAGCATCATGATCTGTGACTATTGTCTTATTGTTACCATATAGCACAAACCCCAACCTAACCCTTTTCTGATACAATTGTGTACTTGCATATATCGAGCAAAAAGATGTACACATTGAGTGCATTGTAATGATGTAGAATAACATTGTGATTATTTATGAAATAGCTGCTATGTAAATACACAGTAATTAGAGTAATTAGAATGTAAAACGTTACCGTGCAGTTTCGATAGAACTCAGTTCTAGGCTGATTTCAGCACATGATAATGATCATAGGAAGGTACGTGGCTAGCATCTGTTGGCGCGATGGGGCTCCGGCGAGGTGCCAGCATACCGGGGTCCCTGTGTCGCTTCTGACAGACCTGGCTGTGTGCAGCAGTGACATGGCCGATCCTCTTTGGTTGACATTGTAAGAATCATAAGAACCCCCAAAATCGTGTGTATAATTTATTAATTCAGTCACAACAATCCATTTTTTTTCAGTTCAGCGAAGCAAAAAAAAAAAAAAAATACAAAATACAAAATGAATATTTTGTTGTATATGTATATATATATATATATATATATATATATATATATATATATATATATATATATACATCTAGAGACTTCTGCTTTGAACTGGTTTACTGTATTATGACGTGGTTGTTGAGAAGTGACTGGCCTTGGAGAAAACTCGGTTCTGTGTATACCTCTCACTTACAAGAATAAAACAGCAATAACGGCCCAGCAGCCTAGAAATACATCCGATTTCTAATAGACTCGAGAGGAACACCGCGGGAACACTAGCTATTGAACTGGGATCCGTACACATGTGTGGTCAACACATTTGTGTTCTTGTTGACTGTCTTTAAAGGCTCTACGTGGTGCATTACTGCCGTTTGCATTCAGTATTATGGATTGAAATCATATTGCATCGCAGTTAAAACTCACACACGCACCTTAGACTGACCCCTGTGCACTGCAGAATCACGGTTCTTAGTAAAACCAGGAGTGGCCTATTCAGTGGCCTAACCAATATCGCGTAATAGAATTGTGTTTATGATTTCCCAGACTCTTTCCCATGGCTAGTTAGTTGAATGTATGTCCGGTGTCTGAGCTGGTAATCAAATCGATTGATAGGATGTAATGAGTAAAAACTAAGGGAATAATTTGTGCTAACCTCCTGCTGAAGACACGCTGTGTTTTAATAGAGCCAGTCTGCAAGTCTACTGTCTGGATTCCAGCATGGAAACAATAGGACTGGTTTCTATCCTTGTATTAAGAGAACATAGTTACTAAACCACGATTTAAAACAGTATTTGTGAATGAAGCTCATTGGCAATGATTGTCAATGAGGGTTGTTGTGAATATATAAAACATTGGATATTGGAGACACGGGGCAGTAGTGATCCCTAGACTTTCTTACAATTCATATGTAACTGTACATACCCCCGTCCACCCTACTTTGCACTGAAAAAAGTACTCATGAAATATTACTGAAAACCCAGGTGCTATCCATTTACGTTTGTCTTCAGCTGTGAGTCAGCCTTGCGTCAGCCTCTGTGCTGGGTCGAGTATACCACTCAATGTTCCCTTAGATAACTATATTTGTTCTACCATTGAAAAAAATCTTTAATGACGCACTGTTTTTAAAACACATATGTATACAAAACACCTGATTGCATTTCAATTTATTTTGATCGCCATAAAAAAATGTCGATGGAAACGTGTTTTCCATGTTAATATATACATATATATTTATATATTTGAAAAGAGTTGTGCTATTATTAGCTTTTAATAATAGGAAGTGCGACCGGGCAGCAATCTTTTGCGTCAGAGAGTGCTTGCACCGCACACTGCATGTCAATTCCTGTAGAGGGTACATGTGATACTTGCATCTTGTGCTCAGTTCTGGAAGCCAGGCTTTTAGCTGTGCTGTGAGTAGGTTTACTACGTTATCATACCTTCTTCTCCAGCGAATCTAATTGATTCGCAGAATTATTTCTATAAGGAAACCGGGCTGTCTTTGTAAGCATCGGGTTAAGGTAAGACGAACGTGAGATCACCTTGATTTATGTCTCTATTGTTTTAGCATCACGGTTGTGTAAATGTGTGGCCGCAGCGATTGCTCGGCTTTGGAGAGAACCCTGGTATAAATAAAGATGATGCTTTAGTTAGAAAAGATCGGGTTGCAATAAATAAACGCTCTCGATCTGATTTTAAAGTCCAGTACTGTTGCTAGGAAACAGAGTTCACCCTCACCTTGAGCACAGTAGATGCGTTTGATTGCGAAAAGGAGGCACAGAGTGCATTGCCAAGTGCGTTAGAGAATCTTTCTCTTTAATGCACTGCAATGGCATGGTTTATCCAATTGTTACAAATGACAACGATGCGTTTTATTTTACGCGAGATTAATTGCAGCTGTGGGGACGGATCAGTTAACCTATTGATCGTTCTGTTAACTGTTGATTGGTTAATGTGGCGCTCAGATCGCATTTTGATTAACGGTGCAGTAAGATGTGTTGTGTTTTTGACAGAATCCTCTTTGTCTGCATTGTTTATGTTGTTGAGTCGCGTCCCTTTTGACCTTGAAGCCTGTGTATGATTCAAGCCTGAAGCACTCTGATTCACTTACGGTCTTCATTGTTAAGATTACAGCGTAGGTGGCGATTATTGGAGTATAAAACAGTTTTGAGTCGTTGATAATGACCCTTGCTTCTGCCCTGCGCATGCATACTCCAATGACCGCTGTGCTGTATTGTGATATCGTTTAAAAGAAGACCCGTGTACCGTTACTGGCAATACGAGCACCACGTTTCATTCATATACATTAATGGCGATTTGCTTTACATTGCAGCTTGTTGTATTTCATGAACATAATAACAACCTTCACATTTAATACCACACCTGTACACACGGGTGCATCGTTGCCGTTTGCTGACAAACATGCATGGTGCTGATTTAATGAATGCACGAGCTTGTATCAATCTCTGGGCTCCCCTGGTGAATCTGGGGAGCGGAGATGGCTTGCTTGCTTGCTTGCAGCTGTGAGATCACCAGTACATGTCTTTTCACTTCAAGCTTGTGGATTCGTTAACAAGGCGAGTCCATGGCACGTTTGACCTATAACCCCAATCAACACCTTTGTTGCGTAAAGAAGCAGTCGCTACCTCGCCGGTGGGCTTAATTTGGTTAACGGCTTAGCAAATGGCTATTGCATTACAATTGTAAGTCAATTAAGAGACACCCGTGATCTGTAATCTTGTCACGGCAGTGTTAAACCTCCTGATAAACCACTAGTTTATTGCACTCAGGCACCCATCAACAGAACGATCATATTTGTCGGTGAATGAATCGATTTGCGGGTGAGCAAGTACCAGAGAGCGCGTTTACAGGGATAGAATTAATTTACATATAGATAGGCCCAGATATCACCCGCTTGCTAAAATGCGGCTGCACTGAAGACGCCGAGGTACCAAAGGCAGGGCATTTAAGCATTCAAGAATCTTCTCATGCTAAAATTAGATTTGATCTACATCGATATGTTATGCTATAGCTGGCCTTTCAAGATATGATGAGATAACCGAACGTTTTTAAAGGCCATTTTCTTTTGTCTAAATTCACAACTTCTATTACCGGGCCTAAACCCTTTCAGTCCATTCTAGTATAGTCCCTTGTCCAGGCCATGGTCCTAATTAATGCATTGAGTAGACCATTAGAGCATTGCTCTAACCTGGTCTTAATTCTTTAATTAACCTAGGTGTCAAATTCAGTAATTAAAGCGCTGGTTGGACTAAGTACAAGGGTTTGAACTCACCGACTTCCATACGGCCCACAAACGACACGCGATGAACACATTGAACATGCGTGAGCCATTCGCACGTCATTCACAGCACATTTTCAACACGTGACAAAACCTCATTATTTAGGTACTGTCCATAGAGCAAGAGTCCCATCACTTGATTTACATTGGAAACAAGTGAAAGGTGCGCCCTTAGCGACTGATAATAGCAACCCATTCCTTTCCGTTTAATGTTATCGCACTTTATGTCCTTAGTAACAATTAAGTTAAAGATGCAAGCACAAAAACGATTATATAAAACGCATGTATTTGTCATGTTTAATTTGTTTATCAGATAACATATTTGTAGTGATGATACAGCCTTTGGTTCACTGCATGTATATAGTCATCCATGCATTATGAAATTACAAGATGCTGTACACCTTTTTTTTTAATTAGGTTTATTACAAGCACAGGCTGTTCAAAAGCGAATAGCCTATATTTAGGCTTGTTAATACAGGGATACTTCTCACCAGAACAGGTGATGATGATGTTGTGAGTTCTGTACACCGAGCCCTGAATTAAATCAAAGCTGTACTTTATAATGGCTAGGGTACCACCATCATTTTATTTGAATCCAGGCCAGAGTTCTAGAGCACATGACTCGTTTGTTAGCGTGTCTTACTAGCGTTGAGCTGAAGGTCAGAAAATACATCAACTGGACAGGTCTAGGAACACATTACCACATTGCTTACTAGGGCTGAGTATTGCTCTAATTCAGGGGTGTCCAATACCAGTCTTGGAGGACCACTCCAGGTTTTACAGGTACAATGAAGATAATGAACAACTTCAGGGTCTGGATGGAGGTGTAATTGGTTCAATTAAATATAGAACCTGGTTGGAACAAAGACCAGGAGTGGAAGGACCACTCTAATTGGCCACTCCTGCTCTAATTCATTTGAAAGGGTTTTGAATGTGCAAAGGGTTCAGGCTACCCTTTTCCTCATTCACAGCAATAGCAGTGACCTTCTTTGAGTCCTTTTTTTCATCTGGTTGCTATGCAAAAGGAAGAAGGTTGGTTGAAAGCGAGGCAATGCTTTGATGTCATGTTTGTAAGTCAGCGTCTTTTCTTATTGCAGTAGTTTCATCTGTTTTTAACATGCAATACAAAGCAAATTGTCCACCTTATTAGGATATAAGTCCTAGAGCAGATAGTTGTTTGGTAGTTTTGCAAGATAGCTGGAATCAAATATCAATTAGTCATTGAAAAGTACACAGTAGTCCGAGCGTCTGTATCTCAGACTGCTAAATGAAATCCAGAAGTGTTTTATGAGTTTTCAAGGAATGGCAGATATCTCAATGGACACATAGTGAGCAGAATAAACATATTTTAAATGTAATTCATATATAAATAAATGTCCGCCCTTGCGTATCCTGTGATGGCAGTGTCTCCTGTGTTGTATACTGCTGTGTGTTTTGATGCATGGCTTTCCTCAGACTGTGTTTATCTCTCAGCCGATACATGGAAAGGAATCATGAGTCTGGGAATAGGGGAAGCTTGACGGGAGGATCACAATAAGATTTTTTTTTTTCACAATAAGATTTAGCTTTTATTTTTCAGGTGTGCAGCCGTATATTATTGTCATTTTACTTGTGTTTTAGCTTGATTTTGATAGCGGTATCAGTCACCAAATGCTATAAAATCATAATACTCCTTCAATCACAGTTTCAGAATTTTATAGGCCAGACAAGATTTTCAAAAACACATATGCATTTATGATGTATAGCATTGTACTGTACAATTATACCTGAACTCACTGAAGGGGGTAATAGCAAGCACAGAATGCCATTTAAACTCCCCAAACCTATGGAAAGCTTCCAAAGGCGTTCATGCAGGATATTTGGGGAATTTTGTAATCGATTAGATGTAAACAGGGGCAGCTGTTGGGAGACAGAAGCCATCCTCACATCCCAGCAGTGGATTAGCTGGGAACCCACTAGTGTAGAAAGGGAGGGCGTCGCTGTGCAGATTAAGCAGGGAGCTGAGGGTTTTGAAATGCTGTGTTGCCTAGCAACATGACAGATAATGTCACCAGTATATCTCCTAAAAGATATTCTCCTTTTTCTTTGGTCTAGTGTGTATAATATTAGGGCAGAACAAGAAAGACACGTTTAGACAAGTAAGATGGTGTGTATTTTTTAAGACTATCAGTAGACCCTCTACCATGTTAATAAGTTTGAAGGATGTGACCTATAGTTCTGTGCATCTTTTGGTTGTTATGTATAGCAAGTTGTAGTGCAGGGATGGAAATATTTCATTGCTGGTTGATCCATTTCGGCTTTTCCTATGTTTAATAAGACACACCTGAGCTTGTTACCTATACACAATGGCTAATCAAACTACTAGTTAAACCTGGAATGGGTGACACTGCTGCGCAGTGGGGGATGATGGTGGTGGGGGGTGTAAAGCAAGTTGCTCTCAGGACAGGACCGTGTCGAAGGGGGGTCTGGAGTGCCAGTGAGAAAGGAAGAGAGATCTCACACTCTCCCTCCTGTCCTTTATCTGCCCTTCCCTTCTGCGCTCTGAGCAACCACTGACATCCTACACTGTAATGAATATTTACACAGAGCATCAGCTCCTCACAGGCACCATCTGGGAATAGCTTTGATGAAATAAGCTGGCGATTAGTTTCAATGAATCATCACACTATAAAGAGAGCCCAGTAAATGCCCTAACCAAATAATATTAATCGGCCATGCAGTTACAGTGCCGCCGGCCATGCCAATACAATGGCTCTGTGCCAAGGGGCAGTGGTAGCACCCAGCTACTCCATTGTATTCATTGTTTGACATCGATGGCATCCCAATGACATGAGCCTATGCTTAGAGGATGCACCATCGAAGTTCAGGAAGTACTGGTTTATCCAATTACAGCCATCTTCATGAGTGAAAGGGTCATTCATGTTGTGCTCTAGTAGGATACATAGAAACTAGAGACACTCAATGTAAAGTGTTTCCCATTGCTGTTACATTGCTGCCTTTGCTTGCTGTTGAGAAGTCTTTATCACGTGCTATGTCTACAACTCCCCTGTTTCCTCTCTCTCCTCCTGGGAGCTTGCTTTCCCTGTCATACACAAATACAGATATCTCAATTAAGAGATTCCCCAGTTGAAAAGTATAATTAGATATGCTGGTACTGGCCGGATCCTGTAGCATGCAAGCGCTGGGGGTGACAACACTCGCTCCAAGTGCAAAAACGAATGAAGGAAAAGATCAATTGAAATGTAAATGCAGAAACGAGTTGAATTGTGACCCTTTGGTTCTTATGGTTGTCCTCCAAATATTGTTTGTTTGTAGCACTACTGGTACTGCAACTGCCGCTGCTCCTACTAATACTGTAAAGTCTGCTGTAAAGTAAACACCTAGAGATTAATGAGCACAATATCTTCATTTTTATCTTCCTCCTGCAGAGACACAGCGACGAAGACGAAAACCAACAAGCAGAAAAAAAAATAACCCCAGAAAACTGCCCGGAGCTGTCTGTTCTGTTTCAAACAAGCCAGCAAGCTGCCACATTGTCCCCGCGTCCCTTATTGCTGTAGGTTTTAGAATCTGGTCGGGTTCCGTGTCCCAAATGCCTAAAAACAGCAAAGTGACGCAGCGCGAGCACAGCAATGAGCACGTCACTGAGTCCGTGGCTGACCTCCTGGCCCTCGAGGAGCCCTTGGATTACAAGAGCAGCGCGCTGAACGTGGGGGGCATGCCACCGCCTCCGCGCAAGAACAAGGATGTGGAGGAGCCCCAGGACCCGGGAGAGGAGCGGCCAGCCTGGAACAGCAAGCTCCAGTACATCCTGGCCCAGGTGGGCTTCTCTGTGGGGCTCGGCAATGTGTGGCGATTCCCCTACCTGTGCCAGAAGAACGGAGGAGGTGAGGGAGCAGCTGCCTCCACTGGGGATCATTTATGTTGAGATCATTTATCTGGTGATCTCAAGCGCTCGTTAAGGACATGGAAATACATGTCTTATAAATGTTACACATGTGCTTCTCTTGTTTTTGAAATCAGCACATTAATGAATGCTTAAAGGCGAGTCCCAGCACAGCCCTCCTAATAAATCTGGTATGCCGAGGTCACAAGATAAATCTCAGGATCTCCAGACCATGTCGTAACTCCTTTATATTAGATTTTCTGACCCTGAATGAGTCATCATATACATCTAGAACATTGACAAGTCAATATCAGAGTCTGCTATATTTTATAATACAATACTGCATCCCCAGAGCCAGATAATGTTAGTGAACTGTTAGTTATCGTGGAGACTGTCCCTGCAGTAATGTTAGATTTTGAAAGGCAGGCGCAAGAGTATTGTAGTGGTTGAAGAAAACAGCCCCAGTGTTTCTCGTTTTATAAACACTGCAGCAATTACCTTGCGAATGTCATGGTAGACAACAGCCTTCCGTTACTAGCGAGAAGATTGTTATCTCTTTCAACGATCTCTGCACGACTGCCAGCTCTGATCTGCCAGTAACGGCCAGTGCTGGGATTTCTGTGTTCTCAGCTCAGCTGCTAATTTGCCCGTTGTCACACAATTAGGATCAGATTAATGGAAAGTCTAGTTCAAGCGGTTTGCCTGCCCTGAGCGTCTCCACTCATCCATGGGACACAGGCCACTTCCACGCTGGGAAATAAGGAAATAGAATACACATGCCCCCCCCCCCCCAGCTCTTAACGACTCCCTCTGATTGATTGTAATGGGATCTGGGAACTCAATGTTTAACAGACTGGAAGGCAAGTTGGCTGGAGAACCTGTTTTCTTTTTTCTTTCTTTCTTTCTTTCTTTCTTTCTTTCTACACACACTTTCCTCTTGTTCTCTGTATTTTTTATAGATACCCTTTAAAATACAAGTACATTGACTACATGGAATTGCACTGTATTTATGATTTAACAAAGACACTTGTTACCTTTTGTATACAGGAGTGTAGCTCATCGATGCCATTGCTTTACTGTGCCTCGTTGTACTGTAATTCATGTGTTAAAGTTGGATGACATGTTTAAAGAAAAAAACAACTGATTTTTTTTAATAGAATCCCAACAGCTTATGGCTCAATCTCTTCAGCCCGTCTCATTATTTTTTAATTAGCCTCTTTCTCTGTGCATGATTCAAGGACTGGAAGTGACTGGGCTGCAAGCAAGGCCTTGATTCCAGAAGTCAGACGGCCCTCTTGACAAACTCCTTCCTCGCTGCTGGTTATCGATGCATCCTCCCAATGCCATGCTTTTAAAATGAACAGTTTGGAATGTGTTTTTGATTAAGGAATATGGGGGGGACGACAACGACACTAAGGATAGAAAAGTGCTTTGCATTGATTTGATCAATCTGTACCCTGCAGGGATAAGGGCTTTATTTATATGGCGTTTACAGTACTAGGGAATCACTCCCCAGTGTAAAATACATTGGCTTATCCAGGCAGGTAACAGGTTTATCATATCAACGCTCAGTTGGCCCTTCTTCTCCCTGCCTCCTGTTCTGGAGGTGTGGGATATTAGCGATCATGAATGTGGCAGCTTGCGAAGGTCTCCTGTCCGTACAGTAAGAACGAGAGTGAGATGTTAATGTGGAGCCCGATTTACCTGGGAGCCCCGGCTCACTGTCGGTCTCCCCGCTCGTTGCAGGAGCCTACCTGATCCCGTATTTCATCCTGCTCATCATCATCGGGATCCCGCTGTTCTTCCTGGAGCTGGCGGTGGGGCAGAGGATCCGGCGGGGCAGCATCGGGGTGTGGAACTACGTGTGCCCGCGACTCGGGGGCATCGGCTTCTCCAGCTGCATGGTGAGAGGGGGGCTGGATTCATCTCCTTCTTCTCCTTTATCTCCTCTCCTTCTTCTTTCTCTCATTCTTCTTCTCCTCTTGACAAACTCCTTCCTCGCTGCTGTTTATCGATGCATTCTCCCCATGCCATGCTTTTATAATAAACAGTTGGGAATGTGTTTTTGATTAAGGAATATGAAAGCAAGCGCTTCCAGCGATGCGTCAGAGCCGGTGTCAGCAGTCAAGCTACTGTTTCTAACTCTCTCTCTATGCATCCACTTCTAAAAATGGAAGTGCAATTTCCTGGCACTGCTTTCTCTGGCTTTTCGACAGCTTAATGAAAATCGTGTTAATACAGATCCAAATTTAAACCATTTATATAGATCCTTCTGTCTGTAAATGAAATGGTGCCCACTGTACATAAACACATGTGCAATAAAAATCTCTTGTAAACCTGCTCTATCAAAGACCATTACATCTTCACTGGTCCCCTTATATTTCTGGTCTTTTCCTGGTACACTTCTACTTCCTGGGTCCACAGGAAGTGATATGGTACCAGGAAGAAGGAAGTATACAGCTATGGCCAAAAGTTTTGCATCACCTAGAATTTTAGATTGAGACATAATAATACCAAAAAATATATATATGAACATAATCTATATCTTTGATTTAACATTATGTAATCAAAGAAACAACAAAATGACACCTCAAAAGTGGAATTATTTTATGCTCCCTATGTACTGGATAAGGAAGCAATATATACACACACACGGTGCTCTTCAGTCTGCTGTGCAGTAAATAGATGCCACACAGGGGAGCTGAGCAGCTATAAATACATTTTAAAAAGCCCAGCTTAGAAATCCTGAAAAGAACATATTTAAATTATTCAACCTTCACTGTTGCACAACATTGAATATGGAATTTCAGCCCAACTGGAACATCGTTTTGCATTTAAATGCCTTTGTTTTATATCCAGCCAGTACAGCACGATATTCAAATATTATTATTAGTTTATTTAGCAGACACTTTCATCCAAGGCGACTGACAGAGACTAGGGTGTGTGAACTACGCATCACCTGCAGAGTCACTTACAACAATGTCTCAACCGAAAGACGGAGCACAAGGAGGTGAAGTGACTTGCTCAGGGTCACCGAGTGAGCTGGGATTTGAACCGGAGACCTCCTGGTTACAAGCCCTTTTCTTTAACCACTGAACCACACAGCCTCCTATGTGGGCAGCCCAGTTAAAATTATTGAGTCAGGCTAGGAGCTCTATAATCTGCACAAGTAATCACTCAACACCCTGCCTCCCTCAACAGCGTCTTGGAGTCAAACTGTAGGGACATGAAGAAAGCAGGCTGAGATGCGATCGTGTGTGGGAGCGTGTGTAGTGTAGGGCAGCTTGTCAGCCCTGTCCTGGATCTGGTACAGCAGCTCTTCACTCTAATCCCTGGTCTCCTCTTTGCTCCCCCTGCAGGTGTGCTTCTTTGTGGGTCTGTATTACAACGTGATCATTGGCTGGAGCATCTTCTATTTCTTCAAGTCGTTCCAGTACCCCCTGCCCTGGAGCGAGTGCCCCCTGGTTAAGAATGGATCACTGAGCAGTAAGTGTGAGAAACCCAGTGGAGCCCTATATAGGCAATGAGAAAAGCGCACAGATCGAAATTCCACCTGAAGCAAAGTACCGCAGGAGCAGCTATTATTTAAACGCTACTATTAATATTTTTTTTTTAACAAAATGTTTGCCTAACTCCCCTCCCCCTTGTTGCTATTCACCTTTCATTCTCCATACCAATGAAATGCAAGGATTACACTAGAAACAAGCGAGACATGCAAGTCTGATACAAGTAAGGAGTTCATGCATACCTTGCACAAAACTTTAAATTGATTAGCACAAAGTCCTTGCGTGATCCATGCATCCCTTGCATCGCCCTGGTATACTTTGTGTCATACTTGCTTTAACCTTGTATTGAGTTGCATGATCCTTGCATCTCTTTTGCTACGGGTCAGACAGGGTGTTCTGTGTCATTGTCCAGATATGTGATGCTTTGCGTTTTTAGGTTGCGTTTCCGTATTCCAATGCAGGGCCCTCTAAGGCGTGTGGGAGGACTGCAGGTTTACTGTGCTCTTGTGTGTGAAGCTGCTTCTCCCTGCAGCTCAGCCACCTGCCAAACCCAATCCATCACCAGCCCAGTGCTCCCTGGAATAAGCCACACCGCAGGGACTCTATCTTGCAGTCCCAGCATGCAGGATGCATTCACCTGAGAGCTGCTGTGCGTTGCCAGTCATACCCCCAAGGCGTGTGATCATGCCAACTCTCGGAACTGAAACCAGGTTGTTCTGGTCAGTACATGGATGGGTGACCTTCAGGGAAAGGAAGTGTCTCTGTGTATGAAGGGGTGCTGGTGGTTTCGTATGGTGGCTAAGCATAGTGCTGCTATAGAAGGGTGCCCCTTATTTACCTTATGCAAAAATAGATCCGCTGTTACCATTTAAACCTGCGACATACACATAATCACACTTATAAGTAATCCATAAGATGGTTTCTGTTAGTTTTGAATGGCGCTAACACAACCTAATAAATGACTGTGCTGTCAACTTGATGAGCACACTGATGCAGTTTTTTTTTTACTTTAAAAAAACAATACAATAGCAAAACCGGGACGATTGAATCATTTTGTTTCTGACGCCTTTTCTCCGGGACGTCTGGTAACCCTAGCTGTTGTCCCAAATCCTCCCCCCCCCCTCCAGCTCATACTGCCCCCCCTCAAGTGTTCATTCTCCCCCCTGTCGTCCGTAGTCGTGGAACCGGAGTGCGACAAGAGCTCGGCCACCACCTACTTCTGGTACCGCGAGGCGCTGGACATCTCCAACTCCATCTCGGAGAGCGGGGGGCTCAACTGGAGGATGACGCTGTGCCTGCTGGCAGCCTGGATCGTCGTGGGCATGGCCATGATCAAGGGGATCCAGTCCTCAGGGAAGGTGAGCTGGGGGAGCTGCCCGGGATCACTTCCAGTGCTTGATGCGTTTTCCAAGAAAATAACTTTACCTAGCTTGCTGTCGTCCCACCCGGTATGATTTTAAAATCAAGAAATGGGAACTGCACACAGGAAAATGCAAGTGTTAGAGTTTGTGCAATTATCGCGTTGGCTTTAGTCACGTCAGGGTATCTAATGAGATCCTTCTGCCTCCCCCTCTGCAGGTTATGTATTTCAGCTCTCTGTTCCCTTACGTGGTGCTCCTCTGTTTCCTGGTTCGAGGGCTGTTGCTGAGGGGGGCTGTGGATGGCATTGCCCACATGTTCACACCCAGGGTGAGTACACGGAGAACCCCTTTCCCGCAGGACAAGCCTCCCACAGACACCTCTCAGAGTGAGTCAAGACCACAGACAGTGCGTTACCGCCCTCTAGTGGTTGCTTCCATGTTTAATTTCCAAAGCTTTCTTTAACAGCTTGACCTCTTGTGTGGTTAAATGCATGCTTCTCAAGAGCATCTGCGCATTGAAAAAAAAACGTAAATCACAATTTTATAATACTTATTCCAAACCTGATCAGTTTGCAAAACTGTTATTCAGCCCCCTAAGATGGACCACTGAAGTATAGTTCCACACATCACGATGCTTCAAGTGTGGATCCTGTATCTGCTATAACGAGTCACTGGCGTTTTCTCTATAGCTGTTGTGAGCTTGAGAGCTCAGAGCCAGGTAAAGGCAGATATTATTAATTAGTCATTTAGTGATTTTATCCAAAGCGACTTACAGAGACTAGGGGGTGAACTATGCATCACAACTGCTGCTGCAGAGTCACTTCCAATAGTACCTCGATTTTACTTCTCATCCAAAGGACAGCGAGTTGAATTAACAGTGGTTGGGCAGTGCTCAGAAGTGTTGCAGAAATCATAACGGATTCGGGGGAAATTAATTGAGGTGAATGTCGCTGTTTGACCGCGGCCGGGCTGGGTCTCGTTTCAGCTGGAGAAGATGCTGGAGCCGCAGGTGTGGAGGGAGGCAGCCACGCAGGTGTTCTTCGCCCTGGGGCTGGGCTTCGGGGGCGTGATCGCCTTCTCCAGCTACAACAAACAGGACAACAACTGCCACTTCGACGCAGCCCTCGTCTCCATCATCAACTTCGTCACTTCCGTGCTGGCCACGCTCGTCGTCTTCGCCGTGCTCGGGTTCAAAGCTAACCTCATGAACGAGAAGTGTGTCGTGGAGTGAGTACCACCGTCCGGGCACCAGGGGGAGCCCTCTCCTCATCCTGGAGATCACACAAGAGCAGAGCTGGTCAAACGTTTAAAAAGAGCCATACCCGCCGGTGACCAGGGAGTGATCAAAGAGAAAAAAGAATGTGTCGTAAATAAGTATTTAATGAATGTGCAATTTAACAGTGTGCTAAAGTTTAGTTACGTGTTTAATAAACAGTCAATAGACGTGCTGTGCATTATTGGAGCTCATAATTTATAGGTGTGCTATATTTTTTTGAGACTTGGTAGTTTCCTGCAGCTCCAATAATATATATATATATATATATATATATATATATATATATATATATATATATATATATATATATATATATATCCATGTCATGATATTTCAATAACTGACTCTGTAACCATAAATCAGACTGCTGTTTTACACTGTAGCCCGTCCTGGGTTTTTCTCTCTATTTTATCCATATCAACTTGTTCACACAGTAAACACAGTTGAAAATGATCTTGAAGAACAGAGTTAAAACCACTTGGTAAATAACTGCAGTGTTCCCTGGCCCTCTGCAGCAATGCTGAGAAGATCATGGGCTACCTGAACTCCAAAGTTCTGAGCCACGACCTGATCCCCCCGCATGTGAACTTCTCTCACCTGACGGCGCAGGATTACACAGAGATGTACGGCGTGATCCGGACGGTGCGTGAGGGCAGCTTCTCTGAGCTGGGGCTGGAGCCCTGCCAGCTGGAGGACGAGCTGAACAAGGTCTGCTGGTCTGGCTTCAATAGCACCGTGGAGTGGGCTGTTTTAATGCATGGGCGGGAATGAGGCTCCCATTGCACAGCGGTTTGTTTCAATCCTGGTTTTGAGTTTAATGCGACATACCTGAGCTTGTTACCTGTACGCTGTGGTTAATGAAGCTTGTTGTACAGCCAGGAATAGGTGAAACTGCTCTGCAAGAGGTCATATTTCTGTTCTGTAGTGATCTAAACAGAGGTGGATCTTAATAATCTCTCTCTCTGCCTCTCTGTCTCAGCACCTCTCTGTCTCACTATGTCACTGTCTCTCTCGCTCTCTCCCTGTATCTCTTTCTCCTTGTCTCTCTCTCTCTGTCTCTCCCTGTCTCCCTGTCTCCCTGTCTCTCTCTCTGTCTCTCTCTCTCCCTGTCTCCCTGTCTCTCTCTCTCTCCCTGTCTCTGTCTCCCTGTCTCTGTCTCTCTTTTTCTCTCTCTCCCTGTCTCTCTCTCTCTCCCTGTCTCTCTCTCTCCCCCTGTCTCTGTCTCCCTGTCCCTCTCTCCCTGTCTCTGTCTCACTGTCTCTCTCTCTCTCAGGCTGTCCAGGGGACAGGGTTGGCATTCATCGCCTTCACAGAAGCCATGACGCACTTCCCAGGCTCCCCCTTCTGGTCGGTGATGTTCTTCCTGATGCTCATTAACCTGGGGCTGGGCAGCATGATCGGCACCATGGAGGGCATCATCACGCCCATCGTGGACACCTTCAAAGTGCGCAAGGAAATCTTCACGGGTACGACACAGCAGAACACCATGCCCGAACACCATCCCCGAACACCATCCCCGAACACCATCATAGAACACCATCCCCGAAAACCATCCCCGAACACCATCATAGAACACCATCCCCGAACACCATCATAGAACACCATCCCCGAACACCATCATAGAACACCATCCCCGAACACCATCATAGAACACCATCATAGAACACCATCATAGAACACCATCCCCGAACACCATCATAGAACACCATCCCCGAACACCATCATAGAACACCATCCCCGAACACCATCATAGAACACCATCATAGAACACCATCATAGAACACCATCCCCGAACACCATCCCCAAACACCATCATAGAACACCATCATAGAACACCATCCCCAAACACCATCATAGAACACCATCCCCGAACACCATCATAGAACACCATCATAGAACACCATCATAGAACACCATCCCCGAACACCATCCCCAAACACCATCATAGAACACCATCATAGAACACCATCCCCGAACACCATCATAGAACACCATCCCCGAACACCATCCCCGAACACCATCATAGAACACCATCCCCGAACACCATCATAGAACACCATCCCCGAACACCATCATAGAACACCATCCCAGAACATCATCCCCAAACACCATCCCCGAACACCATCCCCGAACACCATCATAGAACACCATCATAGAACACCATCCCCGAACACCATCATAGAACACCATCCCCGAACACCATCCCCGAACACCATCATAGAACACCATCATAGAACACCATCCCCGAACACCATCATAGAACACCATCATAGAACACCATCCCCGAACACCATCATAGAACACCATCCCCGAACACCATCCCCGAACACCATCATAGAACACCATCCCCGAACACCATCATAGAACACCATCCCCGAACACCATCCCCGAACACCATCCCCGAACACCATCATAGAACACCATCCTCGAACACCATCATAGAACACCATCATAGAACACCATCCCCGAACACCATCATAGAACACCATCATAGAACACCATCATAGAACACCATCCCCGAACACCATCCCCAAACACCATCATAGAACACCATCATAGAACACCATCCCCAAACACCATCATAGAACACCATCCCCGAACACCATCATAGAACACCATCCCCGAACACCATCATAGAACACCATCCCCGAACACCATCATAGAACACCATCCCCGAACACCATCATAGAACACCATCCCCGAACACCATCATAGAACACCATCATAGAACACCATCATAGAACACCATCCCCGAACACCATCCCCAAACACCATCATAGAACACCATCATAGAACACCATCCCCAAACACCATCATAGAACACCATCCCCGAACACCATCATAGAACACCATCATAGAACACCATCATAGAACACCATCCCCGAACACCATCCCCAAACACCATCATAGAACACCATCATAGAACACCATCCCCGAACACCATCATAGAACACCATCCCCGAACACCATCCCCGAACACCATCATAGAACACCATCCCCGAACACCATCATAGAACACCATCCCCGAACACCATCATAGAACACCATCCCAGAACATCATCCCCAAACACCATCCCCGAACACCATCCCCGAACACCATCATAGAACACCATCATAGAACACCATCCCCGAACACCATCATAGAACACCATCCCCGAACACCATCCCCGAACACCATCATAGAACACCATCCCCGAACACCATCATAGAACACCATCCCCGAACACCATCATAGAACACCATCCCCGAACACCATCATAGAACACCATCATAGAACACCATCATAGAACACCATCCCCGAACACCATCCCCGAACACCATCATAGAACACTATCCCAGAACACCATCATAGAACACCATCATAGAACACCATCCCCGAACACCATCCCCGAACACCATCATAGAACACCATCCCCGAACACCATCATAGAACACCATCCCCGAACACCATCATAGAACACCATCCCAGAACATCATCCCCAAACACCATCCCCGAACACCATCCCCGAACACCATCATAGAACACCATCATAGAACACCATCCCCGAACACCATCATAGAACACCATCCCCGAACACCATCCCCGAACACCATCATAGAACACCATCATAGAACACCATCCCCGAACACCATCATAGAACACCATCATAGAACACCATCCCCGAACACCATCATAGAACACCATCCCCGAACACCATCCCCGAACACCATCATAGAACACCATCCCCGAACACCATCCCCGAACACCATCATAGAACACCATCCTCGAACACCATCATAGAACACCATCATAGAACACCATCCCCGAACACCATCATAGAACACCATCATAGAACACCATCATAGAACACCATCCCCAAACACCATCATAGAACACCATCATAGAACACCATCCCCAAACACCATCATAGAACACCATCCCCGAACACCATCATAGAACACCATCCCCGAACACCATCATAGAACACCATCCCCGAACACCATCATAGAACACCATCCCCGAACACCATCATAGAACACCATCCCCGAACACCATCATAGAACACCATCATAGAACACCATCATAGAACACCATCCCCGAACACCATCCCCAAACACCATCATAGAACACCATCATAGAACACCATCCCCAAACACCATCATAGAACACCATCCCCGAACACCATCATAGAACACCATCATAGAACACCATCATAGAACACCATCCCCGAACACCATCCCCAAACACCATCATAGAACACCATCATAGAACACCATCCCCGAACACCATCATAGAACACCATCCCCGAACACCATCCCCGAACACCATCATAGAACACCATCCCCGAACACCATCATAGAACACCATCCCCGAACACCATCATAGAACACCATCCCAGAACATCATCCCCAAACACCATCCCCGAACACCATCCCCGAACACCATCATAGAACACCATCATAGAACACCATCCCCGAACACCATCATAGAACACCATCCCCGAACACCATCCCCGAACACCATCATAGAACACCATCCCCGAACACCATCATAGAACACCATCCCCGAACACCATCATAGAACACCATCCCCGAACACCATCATAGAACACCATCATAGAACACCATCATAGAACACCATCCCCGAACACCATCCCCGAACACCATCATAGAACACTATCCCAGAACACCATCATAGAACACCATCCCAGAACACCATCCCCCAATACCATCCCAGTTATAGAGCCTTTGCCTTGTTGTTTCCAGCCTCTTTGTGCGTTGACCTTGTTGATCAGGAACTCCCTGCTCTGTCTCCCCCACTCCTCCCACAGTGTGCTGCTGTAACTCCCTGCTCTGTCTCCCCCACTCCTCCCACAGTGTGCTGCTGCACCTTAGCCTTCCTGATCGGCCTGCTCTTTGTCCAGCGCTCAGGGAACTACTTTGTCACCATGTTCGACGACTACTCCGCCACGCTGCCCCTCACCATCGTCGTCATCCTGGAGAATATCTCTGTGGCCTGGTTCTACGGGACAGAGAAGTAAGAGGTTTACATCCGAGCACAGGGCAAACGCAGCATCCCTCACCCCCCCCCCCCCCCCCAGGCTAGTCTATTCACAAAGCCTTCAATTCACTAACTCCATGGGAACACTAGCTGACAGGCCAGTCTTTAACAAGCTCTGGGTTTAACAAACACTAGAGCCTCACTACTTGTATAGGGTTAGTAATATAGGTTATTCGTTATTATAAAGGATTCCTGAGCACTGAAATGGGAGTGGATTAAATAGTGGAGCAAATGCTGTAGAAGTATGACTTAGAGTGGTAGCAATGGACAGCTGTAATAACAGTGAAGTATGATGCGATATGCAGTTTAGTTAATCTGTGCTGCACTCTCTGCACACTAGAGGGCATCAGACTAGAAACTGGATTGCCACAGATTACATCTGAAATACCATGTTTCACCAGCAGGTGTCACACGCTGATGATCAGGTCACTATAAAAGGCCATTTTCTGAAACTAAATACTACACGTTATTTCAAACTGTGGCGAACGAGATATGTTTAATACACTGCAGCTTAATGTTTTGTCCTTCAGATCAGTAAAATAATTCAATATCTATGCTTCTATTGCGTTTATTGCCCTTTATCCTAACCTAGAAGAAATATCTCAAACAGCTTATAAGAATCAGTGGTTAATAAATTTGCCCGCATATTGTAATCAATAGTCAGCCCAATGCAATCCTGCCGTGTTCAAAGTGAAGGCATGTTTATGTGATCGCAGTAGGGGCTGGCACTGCAGTCATGTGAGAGCGTGCTGCCTGCATCGAGCGTTTGTCTTGATCTTGATGTGCAGGTTCATGCAGGACCTAACGGAAATGCTGGGGTTCCGGCCGTCCTGCTTCTATTTCTACATGTGGAAGTACGTGTCTCCCCTGTGCCTGGTGGTGCTCATGTTCACCATGTTCATTCAGATGGGCCTCAGCCCTCCTGGGTACAGCGCCTGGAACGAGGAGACGGTGAGCCAGTTTCAAAGCATGCGTTAACATGGGAGCCAGCTCGTCTGCACTTGTAGTTTTGGAGCTTTGAACCGCCTTCCCTCCTGTCTTCCCCCCCCCCCCCCTCCGCAGGCTAGCGAGCGGTTCCAAAGCTACCCCCCCTGGGCCCTGGGGATGTGCTTCACCCTGATCACACTGGCCATGCTGCCCGTGCCTGTGGTCTTCATCGCCCGCCAGTTCCACCTGCTCTCCGACGGCTCCAACACCCTGTCCGTCTCCTACAAGAAGGGACGCATGATGATGAAGGACATGTCCAACCTGGAGGACAACGACGAGACCCGCTTCATCCTCAGCAAGGTGCCCAGTGAAGCCCCCTCCCCCATGCCAAACCACCGCTCCTACCTGGGGCCCGAGGGCCCCTCGTCCCTGGAGACGACCAACACCAGCCCCAATGGCCGCTATGGGACTGGCTACCTGATGCCTACCACGCCAGAGTCCCAGCTATGATCGTTAGGTTAGCAGGTGGCATTTCCCTTACCAACAAAACAAGCTGCAGTATTCTGGACACAGTAACCCATCAAAGCTGCCCTACAGCCCTGGATACTGAAAGACTCCGATCAGAGCATCTTTTTAATGATCTCTCTTAGTTCTCTTATTCAAGCTCCTGATTGAATGATTCCCGTGAATAAGGGGGTCGTTAAATACTGGAGACCTCATTGGGACTAACCTAGAGTGAATGAGACACTACTTAGATCATTAAAATAGACCCCTTGTTCTTTTAGAAAAGGGTATGGTTATTGCAAGCATATCTGGACAGGTGGATTCAGATGTATTCAGATGTAACTGTTAGCGTTAGTGTGCCTGTGTCGTGTGTTACTAGTTTTGTAACATTACCACTTTATGTTTCGTTCACACAGAACTGTGCACGTGGTATTTTAACATGATAATCTTGATTAGTCTTTAACACAGGTTTCGTTTGGTACCTTCTTTGGGATTGCTGTCAGAAACTCTTTTGCAGTATTACTACGTCAGAGTGCTGCCGCACAAAGTTACTGTCTCCAGAATACTGCGCTGTACTGCAGTTCAGGGGGGACATGCTGTGGTGTTTTTGTAAGGGTTGGTTTGGAGGGAGAGGGAGGGACAGGAGCCCTTCTCATCTTTCCATTTCCAAGTCCAGTTGTAATGTAATAAATACGTAGCCTCTAGATAGTAGGAGATCAACCATTAATGCCCCCCCCCCCCCCAAAGGGTCCATTCTGTTTGGTGTCTGTCTCGGGGTCTGTTAGTTACTTAGATAAAATGCTAACCGCTCTCACAGGATCCACTGCCACATGGTGTGCTTTAAGAGTGGAGCAATCCTAACCTTGTTTCTTCGGCAGCTTCCACAGTCCAAGCCTCTGGTGACTTTGCTAACGCAATGCAGAGCACATGTTGTGAAGCGCAGTTCAGTGATGATATGTGCTTTATTATTTCACTTCACTGGAGTCCAATACGTTTAATATGATACAGCAGCTTGAAATGATTGTTCCATTTATTAACGGTTAAGTCTGATTAACCAGTTGGTGCACTTTATCAAAAACAATGGCACTGGAGTTACTATAGAATTAAAAAAAAAAATCTAATCCAACTACAGGTACAGAATTTAAAATATTCAGAAAATGTAAATCTCTTAAATATATTGGAGACAGTGCAATATTCTGCCACCGTAGGGCAACTAACATACAAATCCTCTTACTGTACAATAGCAATCACTGGTATTTCCTGATTGCACATTGATATGTATTGCTTTATTAATTTATAAGACGCTGGTACACAAAGAAATGTTTGCAGGATGGAGCAGCATTGTAATAATACACTTAGACAAAAGCATTAGCTGAAATATTTATCGTCTTGGTGCTGTTGTATAACCCTAACCCAAAGCCAGCCCTCTCCCTAGTTGTTAGCAAACCGACAGCACAGATACAGAAGAAAAGCACAAGCATAGCACCTCCCTGGAGATCGCACAACCCAGCACAATCCGTACCAGGAGAGGAGAGCAATCCCGAATAACAGGGGAGCCCCGGAGTCTGCCAGCTGGAGAGAGGGAGCAGCACCCTGGAAGAAATTCCAGACAGGCTGTGCAGTCAGGATTACAGAAACTGCTGGCTTTGACTCCGAGCACAAATAGATATAGATGGGAATGCCTGATAGACCAAACAGAGCTCACAAATCCATCCTTACTTAATTAAGCACAGTAAACCCATCAACAGCCTGCAATATACTGCTAAGGACCGCTATATTCTAGTAACTACAGCGGACAAGAATACAGCTGCACAATGCAATGCTGACATTGAACCCTGCTTGCTTACTTTAAAAAGACCTGTACTTTTGCAAAGAAATGAACAGATACAATGAGGCTAATTCCCATGCATTTCCCCCCCCCCCACATTATTCTATGCATTTGCCATGCATCCCATGGCTTAACAGGAGTTTGCCATATTCAGTATAGCACTTATGTATTACTAGCTTGTTTCAAAGGTCTTTGTAATCTCTAAGACCACGTGCTTTTGACTCAGAAGTACCCATAGTAAACACACACAATGCCTTTAAATTAAACTAATGTAATGAAATGGGATATAGAAACTCCAGTGCCATTCCTCTCCTCTTTATCGTGATGCTAGATGCAATGGTAATGGTGAATCAATCAATAGTGTGCATTATATTTCTATCGTTGTATATTTAAACTGTATATGTCTGTGTACATTCTGTTAGTGATGAAAGGGATCTGTAAAGTGACAAGGTGAACCTTTTCATCCGCTTGTACATTTATATGTATATCGTTGTATATTTGGAGATATTTATAGTTTTTTGTTTTGGTGCCTTTCCTTCGTACCCCGGAGCGGGGAGAGCAGCTGATGCATGAAGACTCATTCCCATCAGAGGGGAGGAGCAAGGGGAGGGGCGGGGGCGTGGTTTCCACTGAGGGACTGCTGTGATTGGATACATTCTCTCAGCTTTTAGAATCTTTTTAAACGTGTGGTTTAAATCCCCTAGGTGGATCACAGATACGTGGTCTGTCTTGGAGTTGGTTAGATTAAGTTTTAGGGGGTCGGGCATAAACATAAGGGTCCCCTCGGTTAAAACCACCCCCCCGCCACGCCCCCCCCCCCGAGGCGTGTCCTACATGTCACGTGACACACGAGGTCCTTTCCTCTGATGGGAACGAGACTCTTGTGACGTGTTGTCGAAGCGCAGGTTCCCTCTTCTTGTCAGGTTGTTGGGGTGACTTTGGACCACAGGCAGCGCCTGTTGCATTTCCTCCCGTGCAGCTCCCTGCAAAAACAGTGATCAGCGTCGTGTGCTGAACCTGCTAACTCAGTATCTGCGCACCCGAGGCACTGCCTGTCCGCCGTGCTGCTTGATACGGAATCTCTTACCTAACTAAGATCGCTAAGTATAGCAGAACACCGCTAATGCCAAGGCAAAATCCCCGTTTCATCTGGTGGATGCGGGTGCAATAGGATCATGAAACACTGGCATGCGTAGCATTGCCTCATCACTTCCACGCAGAAAAAAAAAAACTTCAGGAATTCTAACCCCCTGACGTCATGCTTAACCAATCTGATTGCTCGCAGTTCTACCATACGCTTGCTGCATTTGTGCCTGGTTGCTGACTGCAGCTGCGCATCAACCGCTGTACAATATCTCCTTATCACAGAGCTACACAGAGAGCCGAGGCATGTGCTGTAGTTGTGATAACGGCCAGGGAGTGTCGCGTGGGAATAAAGGCTCTCTTGCAGAAAGACATGGGCTATTGTTCCTTTGTTTCCTAGGTAATGTCTTTATTATAGAACGTAGAGCTCAGCAGCCATTTAGGACGCTAAAAGAGTTACAATATTTGACCACCAGGTGGCAATGTGCAGCAAGTCAAAATTAGACTTAACATTCAATGGCTCTCCCAATAATAAAATGTATTTTCACCAACTGCTAGTTGCAAGTGGGAGTGATTGGACTTTTATTGCGCAGTACTGGCAAAGCACCCGTGGTTGATTTATTAAATTCCTCAGCAGCTGTTGTATTCGGTGTAAGGCGGGGAATGCACTGGGGAAACAGTGCCCCACTGTGGCCAAAGCGTGTAGTGATTTGTGATGTGTCCGTGTTTCCTGCTGAGTTTGTGTGTTGTGCAAGGCATCGTAAAGCACAAGTCTTCAATGAAATCCTGCTGTAAAAGTCAAAGCACAGAAGATCTAGTCCTTTCCAATCAACATGAGTATTCTGTATCTGCGTCTTTCATTATTATGATTATTGTTATTGTACAGTATTTAAACAATGTGTGGACAATTACTTATCAATATTACCAAAAAAAAAAACCGTCAATAAAGAAAATTGTTGTTGTTATATAAATACCCTGTGCTGTGCTCTTTTATATGATACAAAAGAGAGATGCTGGTTTTCAAATAATAATAATCTCTCCAAATCTCTCCAACCGGTCCCGACAGGATCAAATTACCTGCAAAATGTTTCCATCATACATTATACATGTGAAACCACATCGCCTAAAGACATGAACTCGAAAAGTCATGTTAGTGCTTTGGAAGAGACTATACAAGTTGGTGTAACCGATAAACACTGATAAAAAATACCTCTTTTTAACCAAAGCAATCAAGAATTGTGTCCTATAAACACAGAAAGAATCCTGGACGCTGTACAGCAGCCTGCTCGCGCTGAGCTCTATTATATTATGACGTCTTGAATCGCTGACAAGGAAAGTGTTCACTTAACGTAAATGCAATATGATAACACCAATTAGGACTGTACTGACAGGCACATTAAGGTCTATACAGTGTACTTAACGGCAATACACTTCAAACAGTGGATTTATATAACCAGCAATGACAGCTGTCAAATGCAAACAAATATTTTACTAATGGGATTTGCAGAAGAAGTGAAGAGGATTGCTGCAGACGATGCTGTCGCTTAAGATCACCCAGAACCTGGTATTTTTGCAGTTAGTAAAGATATTTGCTTATAAGAGTAAATTCCATTAAGAGCGCACAGTAAGTTAAATGGATAAGAACGATTTCAAACAAGTGCAATTGCAAACAATCTAAATATATGTTTTGTTTAAGAGTAAAATCAAGTACAAGATACAGAAAATATAGTTATAAACTCAAATTGACTTACTGAGCATATTAAAGGGGAGCCGCATGTCCTGAGTTTAGCCAAAACAATTGAGTTAATTAAGCTAATTAGTACTCCCCTTTAAAGGAAGCAATATTCCAGCTGTGTCAATTAGTGGTAATGAAAGAGATTGTAAGCCACCAGCCAGCCACTACCGCCTCAAAGGATTTGAGTTCTGGTGATTTCACTCTGAGAGGGCGTTGTAGCTGTGCACTGGCTGCCATTTGATCTCCATGCACTTGCTTTGAGATTGTTCAATGAATAGAGACTTGCAATGTGCAGTAAATGTGTGTTTCTGTATTATTATCACAAGCGAATACGCAAGAAAGGTCGGTCTTTTAAAAAGCCGGAATCAGTCCAGTGGTTTTGGAGTGGCTGAATTATTGATAAGTTAATCGATCAGTTTCTGGGCCGTTGCTCTTTTCCCTGCTCTCTGTGATTGTAATCGCAATGGGCATTTACTGGCATTGCCGGAATTGCGCTCTGTCGCAGTGCTGCTTTGTAAAGCACGGTGCAACACACATTGTGACCACTAGATGGCGCTTTTGAACAACACAAATAAAAATACGGTAGTTGACATTTTTGGAAGAGCTTGGCTTACCGTGCAATGAAAGGTATACCTGTATAAAGGGTTATGTGATTGTTTTAGCTACTGGCTAGATTACATCGTACATCGTACTAAATTGTGTTGAAAGCCAATTACAAGCAATACAGAGTATTACCATAATGCTATTTACTTCATAATGCCAGCTAATGTTTAATACAGTACATATATTTACTTACATGCAATTGGACAGTTTGGAAATATTTGCTTGCATGTCATTGGAAGTTAGCCAAAGTGAGTCATTTCAAATATGAGCAGCTCTTGCTGTGTTTAATACTGTACTGACATGCAGCAAGGGTTACCCGTTAGTCCCCTATGAAAAAAAAAGAGACCATGGAACTTGATTTTCTTCTTAAAAACTGAATTGTGGCCAGGAGCTTCTAAATATAGGAATCCCTCATTAGTAAACCTGTGGGTCATTTTCTGATTTGACTCTTCTCCCCTCTGTTAAACACACAGGAGGCATGCTCGCGTCAGCACAGAACTGGAGATTTGAATCCGCTCCCATTAGAAGAGCTGGGAGAGGCGGACTGCCGTGCAGGATGACACACTGTGACGATGCCTGTCAGCAGGGGCAGGGGTCACGCACGCGCTACTGAAGTCCAGGATCGAGAGACAGGGCACTGTGTTATCTAGCAGGCTGCCACGTGGACTGGAATACAGATGCTCTACTAAAAGTGTCTTAGATTCGCTGAGCTCTTCAGGTCCCTGTAACGTGCTGCATTTTGAACAGCTAAACGAGGAGGGTAAAGCCGCGTCATGAATACTGATCGCTTCGCTGGAGCCCTTAATGCTTCCCTAGTGCCAGCCACCAGCTCTCCCAGGCAATGGGCTGCACTGGCTTGGCGTGGTTTATCTCATGGGTGAAGTGGTCATGAAACAAGCTGATTGACATCACTGGAAGCTGCAGTCTGCTAGTTACAGGCACAGCCCTCCAAAAGAGATCCCTAATTCAGAGACGTGGTATGGTTTCAGATTGGTTTATATTGATGGACCAGGAAGAGCTCATTCAGTGGTTTCAATTCACAAAAGTGTAAGGACTGTTTTAAGGCATGTTTTCATAAGGACTGTTTTTCAGAGAGTGTTTCTAAACATTCTCATGGGTTAAACAGTGCCTTGAAACGATAGAACATATAAAATAATGGATGAGCTGCAGCGAATGACAAGGCTGTAATTGTATCAAGGGGTTCGGGTGACATCATAAACCACGAGAGTGAAATATCCAAGAGATTTGAAAAGGGTTTCATGAACTACAAACGTAATGAGCATATTTTTTGAATAGGGTATGGTGTCTTATACTTACAATTGACACATAATGATCTTTCCCAGACCTGTGTACTGGTCTGCATCTTTGAAAGAGTTATGGCTGGGTTTGCAATATAAATCAAGTCCTCTCCCTCACATTGACAACATGGAACTGGCCCCTCCAATCTATTTCCATGTGAATGTGTACGCGAGGGTCATGTTACACACGCTGGCAGCGGCATTCCACAAGCAGAACATCGGAATGCAAGCGAGAGTTCCATCGGAATGCAAGCAAGAGTTCCATCGGAATGCAAACGAGAGTTCCATCGGAATGCAAGCGAGAGTTATTTTATTATTATTATTTATTTCTTAGCAGACACCCTTATCCAGGGCGACTTACAATTGTTACAAGATATCACATTATACATCATTTCACATTATTTTACATACAATTACCCATTTATACAGTTGGGTTTTTACTGGAGCAATCTAGGTAAAGTACCTTGCTCAAGGGTACAGCAGCAGTGTCCCCCACTGGGGATTGAACCCACAACCCTCCGGTCAAGAGTCCAGAGCCCTAACCACTACTCCACACTGCTGTCCTCAATAGGACTGCTGTCCTATCCCGAGAGTTCCATCGGAATACAAGCGAGAGTTCCATCATCAGCACTCGGAGAGGCTGTCCGGAGAGCACCGTGTCTTATTACTCTCCTCGGCTTTTAGAAACAGTTTGTGTAGCTTTTAAAAAACAATTTAAGAAATTGCCTTGAATACGCATCTTCACTGTGCAATTTGTTCCCCTGTAGAAAATGGATCCTGTCATCTTGCCATCAGGCAGTAAGCAGCAATTCAGCCATTATGAAAATGCCAGACGCCCCCGAGGAAAACATAACTTGCAATGTGAAACAGAGAGCTGCTATCTCAGATTGCTTTTTGAAAGTATCCACACGTACAGAGGGGACATGAGTGTCAACCTTATAAAGCTTAGCTGGAAAAATTATTGTCATGTCTGTGCTATAAACTATATTCAGAGAATACTTAACCCCTTCAACACCTGTACAGCCTTCCTTCTAATGCAAAAATAAAAACTGACATCATTGCAAAAACTGCAAGAATTGGAAGCCAAATAACATGATAAGTGGGTAAGTCAATTATTTCATTTTGCTTTCCTTATTTAGTCTGCCTTTAGGGATAGGGTGCAAATTTACAACCCAGCTGTCTCACCCAACAGCCTGAATGCCTGGGAGTGAAGTCACTCTGCAAATAGATGAGATTTAGAGGAGCAGGCCTATCAAGTGGAGATGAAACAATCGAGCCTGCTTGATTTACAGGACCCAGACAGATCTTTCAGGTTGTTTTGACCGCTTCTCTGGGTTGTTTTTTTTTTTTTTTAGATATTCAATCCAGTTTGGCTGGCATACTGTCCAGGCTTAATGCCAATGGACAGTCATTGGAAACAATGACGTAATTTGACATTCTGAAGGGGTTTCGCTGGATTTTAATGCTTATCATTTTATTTTCTTAGCTAGGTTCAAATAAGGGCATGGGAAAAATATATATATAAAAAACAGAACGGTTTAAAACGTCGAGATCCTGAGTTAATTTATCTTGCGATCTCTTGTTTTCTTTTTTCATTGACGTGTACATACACCAAAGTTATTGTTATTCCCATTGAGTGCCATTGTATGAAAACACACACGCCATTTGGCATGCATGTTCTATCCTGTTTTGAGTTTATTTACAAACACAAGTATAAATAAACCACCGGCCCTTCCGTTTGGAGAAAGAGCGTGCGATTTGCGTTTCTGTTTGCAATTTTCCATTTTTGCTCACGGAGCTGCGTCATTCGTTTTCCCCTTGCATACAGCATGGACCTTCCTTTACCGCGTGCGTGCTTCCGTAAACACGGCTAATCAGTTTGTCCTTCCTGCTTCCAACCCTGAGACAGTTTCACACAGCCAGAGCACATGCTCGGTAATGGCATTACCACCCTCTCGCTCTAAGAAGACAATGTGGGTCTGACTTGCACATCTGCTCCCGATGTTTATCAGGACTCAGCCAGAAGCGACGGAGCTTCCCCGTTTCCCACCGCTGCCTGATTACTCCCCATCAATCTCTGTCAGGAAACGTGTTTGATAACCTGCAATTAAGCAGCTGAGGAGTCGTATGCTTTCATAATAATGTCCCTTAATACTGTGTGCACCGCTGTAGTTCCGCTGCTTTGCCCTTTACTCCAGTCATAAGCAAATCCTGGCTTTATCAGGAATTAATGACGAGGCATATTTTAATTTACCCTGCAAAGCGAACTTCTTTTTCTTTACCTCTACATCGCTGGATCCTTTGTGGGTGTGTCCTGGTTAAAACCTTCAAAAACCTGAATCACGCACGCCATCCTGAGCCACTGATGAAACCAGCTAATGCAATATACAATAAAACACACCGTGACATTAAAGTCTGCCCAGTGTAACGAGATGGTTTTTCCAATATCAGGTCTCGGCTCCCTGTTTCTCCATTTATGCGCTCAGATGTCAGCACAGAGGCGATTAAAGGGGGTCTGATGAGGTTATTGCTGAAGGCTGAACTTTTGCTATTTTAAGTTTCTATTGCTTTCTCTTTTAAAAGCCCCGCTGCACACAATAAAATATATTGCTTATATATGCTATAAGTATATTGCTTATTATTACAACAGTGAAATACACAAACGTACGGTCCCTTTACTGTTACAGGAAAATATGTATATGTATACTATTTTTTCATAAATGGGAATTTTCGCTACATATTACACTGGGTACATTTAATGGAAATCGTGAAATCTGTGAGAACTGTGAAAAAATGACAGCCTGAGATCTACCTAGAGACAAGAACTGAACCCAAGGTGGTGTAGTTGCAGGCTTGACAACCGCACAGGGCTGATGTTGTTTGAGAATGACTGGGATGGTTTATGGAAAAAGGTGCCTGGCGACTCGCAGGGTGAAGGAAAACTAACCGCAAATAACAAATGCCAGCGGCGTTCTGTTTAACGCCAGGATGAGCGGGTGATAGAGCTGAGAGAATGGCATTAACATTGAATCCTCCATTGCTGATACGAGGAAATGACGATTGCATGTTCAAAGAGAGTCCCATATGAGAGAGGTCTACACTGACAGACTGTTGTTTTAGTTTTACAGATCCGCACCGAGCTCAGAGAAGCTCGGATCACACTCCAACCCAGATAGTCCCCTTGTCTGGAACCCGAGAGGCAATCAATCTTATCTCTACGTGTTCTGTCTGCAGCGTCATTACCGGCCATGTTGAGCTATTTTTGTTCATACTTCTGAAGTAGCCTGTTTTCGGAAACCACTCATAAATGAAACAGCAAAGCATTATTTCTTCTTTCTTCTTGTTTTAAAAAAACAAACTTTGGCTGGAGTGGCTCATTCCCACAGACGCTGTGTTTACAAAAGAGGCCTAAGGGGTCTGGCAGAAACATTCTGTCCAGGAAGATGTTGGATTTCTTCCCTCTGCCCAGACAAACAAGGGAGGGGGTCTGGAACCCGAGTCCTTTTTCCTTTATCGGGAGCCAAGGTCCGGAGCCAGCAACTCCATTTCCACAACTTTGTTTCCCCCTTCAATTTCTTCACACTAAATTTGTTAAGCGTGCTTCCTGGAGCTGTGGAGCATTGTTCAGACAACACCCCAATGCATTCACAATGTGTGCAGGGTTATCTGTAAGTGTATGTGTGTGTGTGTGTGTGTGTGTGTGTGTGTGTGTGTGTGTGTGTGTGTGTGTGTGTGTGTGTGTGTGTGTTAAACGAAAACTAGTTACATGGTTTCTATTAAAAAACATACGAGGAACCAATTCATTTTGCAATCCACTCTTTACCTTTTCTGGTAAGGGAAAGTGCTATTGCCAGAACCTCCTAAATCCCTGGAACACATTTGAAAATCTTAGTCACTGAAATAGGGCCTGTTTTACATTCAGATTTTGGTTTTCACAACCACAGCACACAAAGGGCTCTATTGCCAACTGTTCAAATTACTTCGGAAAACTCCAGTCTACATATGGCCTGTGGATTTTTTTGCCTTTAAGCACTCTGACCTTCAGAGACAGTGGGCCATAAAACTAAGAGAACAGGGACCTGCAAGAAGCGATGTTTCCCCGCACTTGACGGGTGGTCTCTGGGAATATCGTGCAGACGTTCCCTTGACAATGTTTCAAGTCTACTGTGAGTGAGCCACATGGCAATAATCCACACTGTCCATCAAAGAACCAAATGCTCCCCTAGCAAGCACACTGCAATACTTAAAAACAATGCTGCATATTGGACACAGCATGCAGTAAAATTCAGTACTGTAGCATTTCAGGTTTTGCGTTTTTGCGGTGCTGAATTCTAGCTGTAACGTTTTCTATCAGTAATTTCATACTGAAGTTAAAAGCACCCCTGTGACCTCCATGAGCGCTGAGTGTCTCACCTCCATGTAGCACCGTGACTGTAATTTGCATGATCTTGCAACTCCAGGGCTGCTTAAAGTGTGTTCTGTCCTTGCAGAAGCCAATTAAAACCTGCACTTCAGCATCGCACTCGAGATCCAGATATCATGAGGCTCAGACACTTTTATTTCATTAGTTTAAAGCAACTCACGTCCACCGCCGTGCGAACAGCAATTTATATTCAGGATGAAATACTGAGTTGGGTGAACTCCAGGACCAGGGGCTGTATTTATCTGCCATCTACAGCATTACAGATTCATTAAAAGTTGCCCTGCACAGTAACTCCATTGTTAATAATAATAATGCTGTATTCGATTCAGTGAGGGTGAAAATAGATCTCATTGTATTGTGCTTCAAAAAAGGCTCTTTAGCAGTAAAATGGTATTTGACCTATTGTGCATTCTCAACAATACATTATTTAGGTATATGCATTCAAAAATCCCTACTCTAATGTATTATCCTGTCAGAGCCAATAGCAGATCACAAAGCAATGCAATCTGATCAGTGGGACTGTGGGCTTCAAACACTGTTCACCACACCTGTTCTGCAAGCTGGTGGAGCCCATACAGGACAGTACAGAATCCACACTGTCACATGATTTCTTTTGAATCAGAAGGCACAGGCACAGAGACATCAACCAACAGGCTAGATTCTCAAAGCTATTTACCATAAAACATGAGCTCAATTTTTGTCACAAATAATAACACCATTCATATTCAGGTAACACTTGCACACAATGCTGTCATGCATAGTTACAATGTACTTAATGTGTCACTCTGTATATGTCAGTACATCATTTTAGCAGCACTGGGTTAGGGTTAGAGTATTGTTCTTTTCTATGTTTTGATTAATGGTAAGTATTGCTCTTCTGCATTTGCCAACTCTGGGAATGAAAAGGAGTGTTTTTTTTAAGAATGCTTTCTGTCTTTACCCTCACCTGAACTTCGTGTTTGTCAGCCAGACAACCCCAGAAAGGATGAAGATGTTTTCAGTCCTAGTAAAGCAAATTTAAAGAGCCCCCCAGAAGAGGCAGTCAGTTAACTTCTCAGTAAAGTAAAGCTGTGTGCGTGCTGGCGGGATTGAGTTATCATTACCGGGGTGTGTCACTCAAGCACTCGGAACAGAGCGTCCTATTGCAGTCCTCAGAGGTCATTACAGTGGCAGAAAAGGAGTCCCTCAGAACAAAGACAAACGTTTGGAAAAACTGGATTGATTTTTTTTTTGTCCTTTCCCCGATTTTCTACAAGAGATAACATCTCCGCGTTCCCCTTTGAGGAAATCAATAGCCATGCATTTTGTATGATTCTGTTTCAGTCGCCACTTGAAGCCACGTGACCCGTCTGTCTCTCTGAGATGTAGCTTTGAGAACCGCAACAGCTTCTGGTTATCCAAGCTTTACCAGAACCTTTCATTGCTTTGCTTCTTCTCTGTTAATGAGAACCGTCCTTCTGCCACACAATATGACATCCATTAGACAGCACTCAAAGTGTGCCTTCTCACTGTGACAAACTATTAACTAAGCACCCAAACCAACTTGAGTGTAAGTGCACACTTAAGTGTGCTTTCAACATCAGCAACCATTAACTTGGCACACTGAGCGCTAACGCTTGAGTGTCTGTGTCCCTGAACCTGTCCGTTAGGCTCTTTTGAAGCTGTGCATGTTGTTTGTTTGCTCTGCATCAAAGCAACCAGACCGAGCAATTTGTTCAATTTTCACGCTAGCCGATTCCCTGGCTGGTGGTGGATTCAGACTATGGTTAGCTGTCTCCATTAAAAAGCTATTTGCATTTTGGTCAGGCTCCCTAATATGCATAGCATCAGGAGGCAGGCCTGTGTAAACATGGCATGTGTAAGGGCCTTCGGGATGTCGGGAGGTGTTTGCTGGAGTCTCTGTCTGGTAGGAGTATATACACTATACTGCATTCATTTGCCAGCGTTATAAACAAAGACTTTGCATCAAGTTTTGCATTGGCTTTTGTTCGCTTTCCTTTTTCGGTGATGCTTCATGTGAATTGGACTCTGTGGAGCATTCATAACACCTTCCTACATAACACAGCGTAGCTGTGCTGAATCCTTCATAATCGCTTTGAAAAGCAACAGTGTATGTCTGCGTCACATTGCCCTTACCACTAGAACTGTAATTCAGTCAGGAAACTCATGCGATAGATTATTTATTAACAGACTAGACAGCACCACTACAATACATATTTTACACTGCATTCTTTGGCATCTCCTTCCGAGGTACCCCTGCTCATGAATTATCTTGCAGATAAGTGGAGAGGCTGGTCATAGGGGAGCCATGAGCAGGGGAGCAGGATAGCTGCCATCCCCCAGTTAGACAAAGCCGAAAAAAGCAGACAGAGGCTGGGGAAGAGGAGGAGAACTCTGGGTTGAGGGAAGATATCAATCCTTTCCTTGCCGATCATTGGAAATATTGTTTATCAAGGGAAGAATGAGAAACTATTTGATTTTGTCTGGTATTGGAAGTGCCTAAACCCAGAACCATCGATTCACTCACTTACTGAGATCTAAAGGGGTTCACATTTGGATAAACGGTGCTCTAGCGATTGGTAAAATGTAAAGGTGCATGGCTTCAGTATATGTACTGTGCAGAACACCCCACCCCAAGAGAGGAATACACATCCAACCTGGACTGTCACATTGTAACTTCCTTAATAAAAAATATATTTGATTTCTTAATACAGATAAGATCATAAAAAATACATGAAGTGGAACTAATCTTAATCACTTGCGCTTGTGGAGCATAAAAAACGAAATGGCTCATTTGTGCCAAAAATGTTGGGTAATTGGAGGAAATGGTCCGATCGATTTGAAGATCCAAGCATTCACATTCTTTGTTGGTTTAATTGCTCTTGTTCATTTTCTCACCCAGATATTGTAAGTAATGGAAAGCAGGGACTCCAGGGATATTATTAAAAGGCTTCTTCATGCATTGAAAGAATATCACTAAGCACTCTATGAAAAGACTGGAAAGTCAGAGGGAGAGACAGACAGACATACAAACAGGTACCCCAGCGTCGGGGCCTGTGTTGTTATTAAATCTGCACTCCTGTGCGGTGTGTCAACACCCTCTTCTCTGTGTCTGATTCAGTATTATTCAGTGCTGACCCACGTATGTAACATCGCCCTGTTACAGTGGCGTAATTCTCCTTCTTCTGGTACTACTTATTGGCGCTGAAACACAGCTTCATCAGACAAGGAGTGCAGATAAGCTAGTGACTGAGATGGCGTCCTGTCCAGTCCTGTTCTGCTGAACGGTGCTTAGGCTGGTAATTGAAAGGGACGGGACTCTGACAGCCTGACAGAATCGGAAAGGAAAGTGTTTCTGGGAGTGAAACGCAGGATACTGGATCCGACGTCTCCTGTCAATCAGCTCCCTGGAACAGAGAGCGTCACTTGAGCACAAAATAATACAAGTAGAACCAAAAGGAACCCTGCCTTAGTTTGGAGGTTGATTCATTTTGCTGAACCTTTGCATGCTAATGCAGTTATAAAAATCACAGGGTGTTCTGTAATACTATAAGCAAGATTTCTAATCTAAGATATAAATGACTTTGGTGCGTCTCGGTTTATAACAGATCCCCCTTGAAACAAACCTTACATTTCTTTCAGGAGTCTTGGCACCTCAATGCAGCAATAGCTACCTGTGTTCAAAATGCAGCCGCTGTCACCTTTGCCTCGTCTGGATTGCCCCCAGTGCCGGTGCCAGCAGATGCCCAGGCATTGCCAGGTGTTTCTGCAGCAGGTGTCCTGGCTGGCATTGCTGAAGGCAGCTGGCACGATCTAGCTTGAAAATCCTGCCTTGGCATCTGGGACCAGGCCAGCCAATCCCGGGCTTGGGAACGAGCGATGAGAAGGAGTATTCTCAGGACCCCACTGAAATGCAATTTGGTGTCTCTGCTGGTGTGATTATGTGTCATTTATTTTATTTGTGAGCGCTGCAGCAAATTCTGATTTGAATTTGCCTTTATCAGAGAGACACATAAACAGCAATATATGGCAGGAATCAAAGATAAACATCCACCTTAAAGGTGGTTTTAGCAATGTAAAATACCAAAGATGTTTCTGTTTTTTTTTTCTCAAAGATGACACTGAAATGTTAATTTAGCTGAGAGGCACATCATGGTTTTTAATGAGCTCAATTCCAGACCCCTGGAGCTGTGGAATTTCTGATTAAGCGCGGGCAATAACCCTGGAGTTGTTTAGCCAGTATCAACAAGTTGCTCTTGTTGTTTTGTGTCATTCCAGGAAAAAAAAAAATAAAAAGTTAAAAAGTGTTCTTTCCCCCTGATTAGAAACAATGTATCGTAATGGTAAGCAGGCCACTGTTAATTAGAACATATCTCATCAGTCCCACTGAGTTCAAGCCTGCTTCTTGGAATGTTGGAATGGAATGTTACCAGCCCTGGAGAGCTGGGGGGTGGGAGGGGGTCATACAGCACAGGAATATCACCCCAAATTTCTTGTTGTTTCTTACAAATAATGCACGAGACAGCAAATGGCGAAAGGAATGCATAAATATATAAAATAGGGAGGGGGGAAACAATGGAAGAATGACAAAAGCATGGAATGGTAAAAGCATTGATAATAATGATACCGTGTCAAGACGGTGAAGTCCTGATGTGTTTTCACTTAAATTGCCCGACCTTGAGAATGCTCCATTGTCATCACTTCAACACCTGAGCCCCATCCACATCCACTAATGAGCAACACACTTCATGTGTAGTTTTTTTTTTTTAAACTCAAAAGGGGAAGAAAAATCAAAGACAGGGCAATTAAATGTCAATGAAGAACAGATTACAGCTAATGGTTGCAGAGCCCATCTGGAATAAAAATGGGCTTCATAATTTATGCATTAACTGCTTAGCGTTCGTTCGGCAGGAAAAACAACACTGTTTCAACTTTGCAGACACGTCTGTCTAGTAAACAGAGCAGCCACAACCCACCAGGACAGGGGTTCAGTAAAGATCTTTTTTAAAAGGCAAGGACGCAATTGTATCAGTAAAAGGGTTAGGGTTAGAGTTCAGGCTTTATCATGCGAAAAATGACACATTAAGTATGTAACTATGTATAATAACATTGTAATTGTGTGTAAATACACAGGTATTAAGTAACTACTATGTAAATACACAGGTATTAGAGACACTTTGTGGAAAAGGTTACCCAACTTTCTATTCACCCGTCTGCGTTTTCTTAATTTAAGGAGGGGTAACCAAAGCTTTCAAATCTATTCTTCCTTAGTCCTTATTAGCATTAACAACCTTATAATGATAGGTAGTAAGAAAATGCATAGGAACTGTAACGTTTCCAAGTTAGAATAGACATTGTATATATGTGATCTGTGCCCTGCAAACGGTTCATGTCTGATCTGTTTTTCATTTACTTTCTGTTTATTTTCTTGGCGAGTGTTTGACGGGCAATGTGATTTGAAGTGCAGTGCGCAAAGAAAGATTTGCTAGCAGCTGTGCAGTAGGAGTTGTTCCATTAGGATATTCATATAGCTGCCTCCATCTGTATTCTGAGGACTGAGTCATCTGACAGTAATACAAATACATACCGTATAAAACTGTGTATAAGTCGCACCGGTGTATAAGTTGCTCCCCCCTTTTTAGGACCCCCTAAAAATACCTTATACAAAGGTACACTTCAACACAGTAATTAGGGCTTCACCTGGCCTTATTGCCTGGTCAGTGGCCGTGTCAGGAGCAACTTGCATTGCTCTGATTGCATCTTTTACATTCTAATTCCTGTGTTCCAAGTTCTGAATTCTCTATTCCATATTGCATGTAATTAAGAGGTGTGACATTTAGTCTTAGTAAAATATTGAACTGGCTTGCTCAGCTTGTGAAATGGCAAAGATGGCACATGTCTTGCTTTAGAATTATATTTCAGTGGCACATGTGCCATATTGAGTAACCCATACGGCATTTAATTTGAATATGTCTTAGTTATAACACAGCCAAATGCATCACGTCAAGTCAATTTCTGCTGTGCTTAAGATAGTCTGTCAGCCTTTATTTTAATAACACAGCACCCAGTATCTATTAAGGATAATATCCTTAGGCAGGCAGTAAAGATTCATTTAATGATGCTGAGTAATGTGACTGTGTTTTCTCCTTTGAGATGCCGTGTACGATTTACCACAAAGGTTCCTAAAACACGTTTTGTCTTGACTGCTGTATGTTACTGTATAAGAGCCTTTCTCTTATTCACTGCTTTCAATAATTGTTTGGAAGAGGGAGCAGCTTATTGAAAATGTGCAAAGAATCACCATCCCAGGGCTAGCCAAGAAACTGAACTAAACTCCAGTCCTGATCTTGCTAGTAATTACAGGAATGTCACCACGAGCCTCTACACGTGCAGGTATCAGGGATAAGGTATTTGCCACTGATATGCTCATGTGAAAAACCAGGCGTTCAAACAGAGCTTCTGCACCACAATGTGCATTCACAAAAAAGCCTTTGTCTGAACGAAGCTGGAGACCAAACCTTGCAGAGCAGCATGCTCATGGTATGGGAATGCTATGGGAATGAGGTACACATGCAAAACACAGGAAGGTGTACTGTAAAAGGGCACAAAGAAACATCAACTGCAAAACAAGACTGCTAGGACACCTGTGCAGGCAAGCAGTTTACCATTAACCCTCATTACTGCAGAACTAGAAAGACTAGAACCAGCTGCTGTATTTGATTTGATCTGCTTTGTTTCTGCCTTGTAAAGTCTCTCGCTGATCGCCTACTGAAATAATGAGTCATCTTGTTTATACACGTGTGTCACCTCATGTTTTGCACTGGTAAATTGTATTCCTTTTCATCTTATAGAAAAAGAATTGCAGTGAATAAGGCCCCCATGAAAGGGGTAGCTGATTATCATTTCCCCCAACTGCAGTGGCTGAATCACCCCCATGCACATATTTCTTCATCCCAAGATCTCCTGTTGCCTTTGCTCAGCTACCAGCGATAACTAAGGAAACATTAAAAGGAAAGCCGTCTGAAAAAGTCCATTTATTTAGATCACAAGATGAAACAACTTCAGCCTAGTTATTTATCCGGGCCGGGGTGTGAAAAAACTGTGCTAATGATGATTTGGAGACAAATGCATCCTGTTTTTTGAATAACAAGCAAGATCACCAGGGTCCCTCACCACAAAGCTGGCTTGACAAACACTCTGTTGTTCATTGGGAATGATGTTTGGGTGTCATTAGGAGTCCCAGGAAGCCTCTCCTACATTACCGCACACCTTCGGATCAACACCAGAGAATAACACCTTCCTGCTGCTGGAGAACGTGCTCCAAGAGGTAAGCGGTAAGTGAAGAGGAGCGTGTAAACCACACGATGAAAGCTCTGCTTTGCAGGGTGAAGGGGTTTGCTTCAGTAACCACAGAGGACGAGAGGTGAGCAGGATGCTCCAGATACACTGCGGATCTCTCAAGTACCAAAGAAGAATCTCCCCCCCCCCCCCCATGCACGCAGAGCTGAGAAAGTCACGGCATGGTGGGGAGAATTAGGGATCAGTGGGCTTCACACACAAGCCCTCAAAATGCAGTCCTGTAATCGCAGTCTGTTCAATGGTGGGGTGGGGGTGGGGGGGGGGTCATTATACAATACATACTTGGGTTTTCTGTTTTATATTCACCTTTCTTTCACCTTTCTTCCATGTCTTATTGGACCAAGGCAAGTTTCCATGGAAACCAGACTAGCCGGAGTGTTTTATTATTGCTCTCGATGCTGAAGAAAAGACAAGAAAGGTGAAGGCCTTAATTAAGGTTCTAGATTTCCTTTCACGTCACCAGAATACTGCAGGATGGGACCCGAGCAATGGCTGTGTGTGTGTGTGTCTGTGTGAATGTGTACGAGTGTGTGTGTGTGTGTGTGTGTGTGTGTAGGGTCCAGTCAGAGAGCACGCTCTCTCTCAAGGTTTATGGTACTTAGTGGACAGCAATCAATCATGAACATACCACATATTAGCACAGTTATTGGCAGTATCTAATTGGGAATGTCTTCTATGAATGGCATATGAAAAGGAGTAATGTAAATCATTGGAAACTACATGGGCGAAACTCTGCAAGGCTTTCTGAAATGATCTGAAATCTTCTGACTCTGACACTTTGTAAACCCTGCAGTCCATTTTGAAACTCCTCCCTGGCCCTGCTGCTAGTCTATGAGACAAGGAATAACTGTCCTTGTAACTGCAGAGGATAACCTTTTGAACTGCTGCCAAACCAACACAATTCTGCCTGACTACTGCTTCCATTGCCCTCAGTGGGAATGCCATTTCCTAAAGCAGCCCTGAGAATCACACACACACACACACACACACACACACACACACACACACTCACACACACACACACACACTGGCTCTCACACACTCACACACACAGACACACACACACACACTGGCTCTCACACACACACACACACACACACACACACACTGGCTCTCACACACTCACACACACAGACACACACACACACTGGCTCTCACACACACACACACACACACACACACACACACACACTGGCTCTCTCTCACACACACACACACACACTGGCTCTCACACACACACACACACACACACACTCACACACACACACTGGCTCTCACACACACACACACACACACACACTGGCTCTCTCTCACACACACACACACACACACACACTGTCTCTCTCTCACACACACACACACTGTCTCTCTCTCTCACACACACACACACACACACACTGTCTCTCTCTCTCTCTCTCTCTCTCATACACACACACACACTGGCTCTCTCTCTCTCACACACACACACACACACACACTGGCTCTCTCTCTCTCACACACACACACTGGCTTAGAGCTTTGTATGAGTTTGTGAAGCATGTCTGAATACACACTGAATCCTTTCCCAGTTGTCCCAGGGCCAACACCCATTATAAAGACGCCCCACAGTATACCGTGGCTTCAATAGGCTTTCAGATTTCCAATGGCCTTGCTTTCAAAGTACAATGGCTCTGTAACCCTGGAAACACACTCTTCTGAAGATACATGGCAGCGACATGCAGTTCAAGTGGGCAGTACATTGGGCAAGGGCAATCTGCGGGTGCATTTCAGGGCTGTTAAGTATTTCGCTTTTCATTCTCCACTCAAGGTCGCTATGGAAGCAATGTCATGCCCCCTCCCCCCCTGGTTTAATTGTGATTGAGTGCTGTGTTTCTGAGGAGACTATTGATCCTGCCTTTGCTGTGGAGACTGGCAGGAGCAGCTTCTGAAGTGACGGTTCTAGTCTAGTTCTCTCACTGGACGTGTTTTAAGGGCGGGGGTCAAGAATATTGCAGTGGAACATTTTCTGCCATCAAAATATGACAGGGCTGTTGCCTTTGTTCTTCCTAAAATGTACCGAACAAACAACCCCTTAGTGAGGCGCGTTTATGCCCATTACTGCAGTTCAGTACGACGCAAATTAACCATCATTACTGACCACCAGCAGTGGTGCTAATTATCCCTTCAACGCCATTACAGTAAAATGGGAACCACACTTAAAAAGGAAAGAAAGCCATTCTTGTATGTTTTGCTACTATTGTTACAAACTGCAATCTATTGAATTGATCCAACGATGGCAGATTTAAATAGCGGAATAAAACCATCCCCACAGCGCTGCTAGATGCTTGGTAAACAAGTTTAATTATCTCAGCAGCAGTATTTAGATTTACAGTTAAGAGTAGGAGTCTAATATTAGCTCACAGCTGAGTAGATTACAGCAACACAAACCTCAGCTATGGTAAGCGACCACACTACTGTACATGTTCTTAAAATATATCACAAGTCAAAAGCATAGCCTTCAATTCACCAAGGGAATCAGTGCCGTCCAAACTGCACCAGCAACGACAGCATTCACTTGGACATAACAGGTGTGAAAATGTTCAGACGCAAGACATAAATGATTAGCGGACTGGAGAGGGTGTCAGCCAGCAACAGGATTAGCCTGCCGCTGTGCCAGCCTGACTTGAAAAGCTGCAAATCGGTTTGAAGGAAAGAGCCAGTCACTCACACAAAGGCTACCAGAGGCGTGACAGACAAATGAGCGAGAGAGCGCGTTCTGTCGGGTGTGAATAATGACCCAAAATGAGAAGCTGAAACACAGAAAGATTGCATTGGAGCCTGAGAGCGACCGGCACAGCTTCTATAGAGCGAGAAGCAGCCAGGAGTGGTAAGGAACCCTTACCACAGGCTTGGACTACAAGCAAGGCAGATTATTAGGCAGTCACCCTGGTATGGTAGCAGACCGGCACAGATATAGAGGATACACCAGGAACATTCATGTGTAGTTATTCCATGGATGAGGCTAGCCGGCTGGGTTGTCTACGGCTATCCTCATGAGGGCTATATACACGGGACTCCTTGAACGTTCATGGAGTATTGTGTTTATCTATCAAGTACAGTGTATGGAATGTATTTTGAAACATAAACAGCTGCATTCAGAGGATTACTTACCTTAGAACAAGCGTCATTTGGTAACACCTGAGGAACTATGATGCGTTCCTCCTGCGGGCGTTGGCATAGACACCAACACCAACTAATTAGACCACAACGTCAGGCCCCCATTTTACAAACAGGCCCTTTCCAAGGCTATTTTAGCACAGAGCTAAAAAAAGAGGGGGTTAATAAAATCTATCTGTGTTTAATTCAATACAGTTTATTGAATAAATATCGCATGGTGTTCTGGAAAGTGAGCAGCAGCAAACACTTTATCAAATCCAATGATTCAGTACATCATATTATGCTCAGATTACATTTTTTTTTTCCTGTGGTGAAATAACTGAAATATTAGCTGCTGAGCTTTCTTGTCACCTGTTTGGATGCGGTGTGACAAGACATTCTGTCACCATGGAGCCACGTCTCCATGGCAACTCCTCCTGAGTTTTTTTTTCTCCTTTCATTTTTATTTCAGAGAAGCTGAATGGAAAAATTGTTGGACAGGAGAGAATCGTGCTGGAATACAGATTCATTCTTTGATAGAGTGCTAATAGATTTTCAAAGAACACACAAACACACAGTGTCACTGCGGATACCAGTTTAAACACCTTGCAAACACAGAGGAAGAAAACAAACACAAAAAACAAATCAGCCAGGGCATTGTTTCAGGAAGCAGATTTAATCTTGGAGTCTCTCTCCATACACCTTTCCCCCGTTGAAGCAACAAGTGCCTGGAGATCACAGTTAATTGAGCTGTTCCCTGGGGTCTCTGAATCCTGACTCCCCTCAGACCCGAGATGTTTAACTCCAGGCATCTAGTTTGTGTTCCTCTATCAGCCTGTCTGTTGCACTGCTCTGCGTATGATATGGTTTTTGTGTATCTAGCTTACCTGTCAGTTTATTGCTCCTGTACCTTTTCTGCTATTCTAGTGCCTCTGCTGGTCTCTAAATGTAATCACAGAGCGAGTCAATTAGCTCTTATTTGACTGTGTTTTTGCATTCCTGCCAAAACTTATCCCAAGCACGATTAATGTAAGAGCCATTACTGTCAATGTGCTCCGGCTGATGAAAAGGGATTTCCTTTTGTCAGTTTGAAGCCTCGCTAGAGCTTGTGGATAACATCCTGATTAAGCTGTCGTTAGCTGGGGAAACAGGGATAAATCCATAACAAGCTGAAGCTCTGAAAGCCTCCCAGGGTACCTTCTCCACCTGGGAAAAGCTGTGTCCATGTATGAGGTGGAGCAATATGTTTTCAGATCTGCCTGCATAAGGATTAAAACAGTGTCAGAATAATACAAGGGATGGCCCATCTGTTGTCCAGTCTATCATATTCAGACCCTTTGCTTACTATGTACGGTACCCTGGTATCCACTAACATACAACCCTATAGATACATTATTAATCATCTGGGTAGCTCTTTGTTCCCCCAATAGATAAACAAGACCAGGACAACTTTGCGTCTGCTTTTAAAAGGCTTTTCTTGTCCTGATGAACTTTGTTTCCACATTAAAAGTGATCTGCAGATAGAGGTGTGAGGGTTAGCTGTATTAGGAAGCGAGTAAGAGAATCAGACAAGGCTATGTGTGCCTGACACTTACCTGCCAAGAGCCAGGACCCTTGATCCTGCAAATTTCACAATAAACTGAAGACTTGCTGCAACTTCTGGTTGTCTGTCTGCTTCTTATGAGCCTGCATGCACCCTTCATGGACGCTTCACTTCATGGAGGGTAGCTTTATAATGTAAACCCCCTGCCCCCCCCCCCCCCCCCCCCAAAAAAAAAACCCCAGCAAGAATCGAGTTATTCAATCACAAATTCTCTTCATTTATCAAGAGAATCTGTGCCTTTATTAGCTACTGTTTATCCAGGGAGAGGTTTTTTTTATATATTTGAATAATGAATATAGTGGGACATTAATGAGTAATAAACAGCTGCCCGCTCCCTTTGATCCTCTGGAAGCCTCTCAAAGCCTCCCACTGCTCTGCAATTACCAGTTAAATTGGTGCGAGTCCTCCGGCTGTGCTGGGAATTCATGATGTCGAGTCGATGGACGCCCTTGCTTAGTTGATCTTGCGGTGAGGAGGGGTTCAAGGGGACCTCGTGGCACGTGGCAAGTGGCACGCGCTTTTTCTTTTAATTGTTCCTTTAATGGACGATCAGAGTCTGTGAAACCAGCCGAGCAGCAGGAAAACAGAAGACCTTTTCGTTTAGTAAAACGTACAACGCAAGCTAGCAATACCACCTGATGCAACGCGGTGCCCGCTGAAGTTAGCATGTGCACAGTGCAAGTGATGTTCCTCAATCTAGAGGATTAGCATAACATGCCCACCCCCTTCCGGCAAGGACCCCCGCGGCAGGGTTAACTGAATCTACGAGCGGGTCTCATTTTTCAGGGCTGATGCCATGCCTAGCCAGCTTGACGTCTTCCTTCCTTTGGTACAGGAGAGCACGGCGACTAATTGGTAATCCTCAGCACACCTACTGTTAAGGATTTTTGAAGGTCAGCTTGGATCTGACTAGCGTGTTGGACAGCAGCACAGAATCAATGAAAGGGCACCAGGAAGCATAGCTTCACAACGCTCCATCAGAAATCTGAAGGCAAAACTACAAGAATCTAAAACAAGCACACGCGACCCCGCACAGCGCAAGCGAGAGCCTTAACCGCTGTGCACAAGGTTACAGAGCTTTTAACCTGATTGCATTTCACGGGACAGAGTCCGTAATGGCGGTTTTCAATTTGATCCGTCTCTGTGAGGGACAGCCCATTTGCACAAATATCATTTGCAGTTATTTCTTTATCCAACCCTTGTTTGTGGATAATGACAATGTTATTAAAATGAACGTTACCAAAACGATTAGCATAACATGCCTAACGCATGTAAAATGACACACCGCTGGGTTAAATAAAAAGAGAAACATTAAAAAGTTTTCACCAGTGTGTTTTCCTTGTGCAATGACACAATGCATTCATTATTCCTTCATTCACTGTGTAAAAATACCCAACAAACTAGTCTTGTTTTGGAGTCTGAGGTTGTCTGTTTTTTTTATTTTATTTAAGTGCGTTGCCATGGTGATATTGAACACAGTTTCCATGGAGAAATGTTCCTCAAGCTGAATCTCACAGCAGATTGGATTTAACACTTCTCATCCCAGGCCAATGAGATACCGGAGAGCTTGGGATAAACTGTAGGGGAAAATAAAAAAGACTTCAGACTGATTTGCTGCCCCCTTTCTCTCTTTATAAAGATACAGTGTGGCCTAGAAACCAGGGAATGGAAGAAACTGTCGAAATTGTTAAAACACGTCTAAAAAGGTTCATTCTGCTTAAAGTAATTACATTTAAAAACTATAGGCTCAAAGAGTCATCACTCCCCCCCCCCCAACATTCTTAGATCGAGAGACACTCTGCTGTCTTGCCAGTCCTGACTGAAACCAGCTTGCCCTGCACAATCACACCCAGTGATAATGGATCAGCTCCTTTCTCTCCAGTTTAACCAGCTTCCCAGCATGACTGCAGAGCCTCTTACGAGACTAACGAAAGCTACTGACCTGGGTTTTGATTCCCTGATCATTGCATTCCTTGCTCTGATTTATTATTGATCGCGTTTCAGATGTGTATTTATTCTCCTCTTAGCGGAGGGTTGAGGATGGTACTTCGCGGTCCTTCAGATGGAGAAGGTTGTGATGTCACAAAGCTTCTCAATAAGAAGACCTCTTGCCACTGTTGCGGGACCCTGACCCACAATAAGAGGCATTCTAGTGCTCTGAATAGCTGCCCCTCTTGTGTTAAGGTTGATGAGTAGAGGAGGGTAGTCTTGGAAACATGAGTGCTATAAAAGGCTTTGTATTATCATTTCTGACTCATTTGAAAGGACCGAATAGGAAAATTGAATAGAAAAATGTTGACATGTTATGCATTCAAAATCTATTTGAAGTTCTCTATCTGTACATCTATACATCACCAAAATGGACTACTAAAAATTGCCCTGCCGAGACTGAAAAACATATATGCATTATAAACATATATGCATTATGTCTGTCTGTCTATCTATCTATCTATCTATCTATCTATCTATCTATCTATCTATCTATCTATCTATCTATCTATCTGTCTATCTGTCCATCTATCTATCTATCATTACAATCGTACGGGTAACTCCACTTTTAATTGGAAATAAAGTTGATCAAATCCAAGTTAAGGGTGCCTTGTCTCCAAGGACACGATGCACCCTGTTGAAGTCTCTCCCAGCTTTAGTGTGTGCAGCTCCCACAATCGCTCGCTTCAAATCAACTCTCAAGACCCACTTGCTTTTATGCTCTAAGCCTGATATCTGTTATCCGCTGTTGTCTAAATTGCTATTTCAGGTTTTTCACTCCATCTTATCTGTGTGATCCTGTATGACACACGCATCCACAATGTTTAGAATTCACATCCTAGCCCTGTATTTAATGTAGTATGCATTGTTCCTGACTATCTTGTAAGCGCTTTGTGATGGTGGTCCACTATGAAAGGCGCTATATAAAATACAGATTGATTGATTATGAAATTACATTTTCAGCCATTAGGCTCAGCAGCGGGCTTTCGTTTGCTATGGGCCCATCGTGACGTTTGTTTATCCAAACTTTACTCTGCTGTGCCGCTGCAGCTTCTTCGGCTTCGGAATCCCACTGAAATTGAAAAACATAATACACTTCTCCCATAATACACTGCTTCCTTACGGGTAGCCCAGTGTTTCTTATCGCTTATGTGTTTTTGTCTCCTAAGAGAAGAGTTGAGTCGTTTAGCTCTCTCGCTGTCTCTCCAAATCCCTCGTGTCTCAAAGGTACCTGTCAAAAGAGCCTGTGAGCAGTTAATCTCCCATGGCAACGAGCCTGGCTAGGATTATCCTGCTCTCCTTACCTGTGTGATGATGCGTGCTGTCGAGGGGATGCGGTAATGAGCCCTACAGAAACCTGTGCTTTCAACTCTCTGTGGGGCGACAGGATGAGCAACTGCGTAAAAAACAAACAGGTAACCGCCAGTGCAGCCTTCCGTCGGCTGGACGTGTTGTGCTGTTGTAGAAACGAGGGACCCACACACATAAAAACGCCATGTTTGTTACTGGAGTCTGGACGCATACGTTATTAGAAGGGTAATAGCTGATTTCTGTGACGTACATTTGAATCCTCACACTCTCTGATAAGCTTTGCCAGGATTCATAAGGAAAGTGCAGGAAGCGCTGCCTTCACACTGCACAAGGCCTGTACTGTTAACATCAGGGCACAAGCGGGATAAGAAAAAGGAAGTCAGATACAAGGGAAAAAAGCTAATTAAAATTAATAAAACAGAAGATTGAAAACGCACACACCCTGGATCTCTCCTTTAATTACATTTGAACAAATTAATATTACAAAACAAACGTGCCGTTAGAAAGCCATAAAACGCCATTTGGAGTGCATGACGGTTTGGATTAGTTTTGCAATTCATCAAAACGTGCTTTTGCTGGGAACGACGCTGAATAATTAAGAACGTGTTTATTAACTAATTTAATTTAGCTTGTGAGAGGAAGGGGGTTGGGTAGTCTGAAACAGCAATTATATCCTTTCCCTTCTTTATTTAAAAAGCAATGCACCTGCTCAATGTGAAACAACGTACAACCAGGAGACACCAACGACCACCCATCAGATGCAATGACAATGTAAATATCTTTATTGGTTTTCCAGCAGAAAGACATGCCGACAGAACACACGGTATTAACTGTATTGCCGTAGACACACGTGAGATGTGACAGAATCAGTACAATTCATCCAGAGCAGAGGCTACACATTTCAATAGGAGGACCGCTTCTACTGTAGCATCGCTATAGAATGCCTTCTCTTTGAAGACATTTCACAGCATGCTTGTAAAAAAAACACAACAGTAAAAACTACTATGTACTAAATGGAGGAGAGTTAATTGCGACAGGTCAGATGTGCATTGAGTGCACGATGATTTTTGATGTTGCTATATATTATATAGGAGACCGTCTCTCTTCCTATGTTTTAACAGGAATCATTTTGAGCGGCTGTCCGTCTGGATATTCCTGCTACATTGTGTTACTGTGACACAAACGAGGTAAAAACCAGCTGTGCGTGATCTAGACTTGGCTTTTAGAAAGCGAAAGATCTGAAAAGGAACTGAACATGGAAAGAGAGCTTCTGTCTCGAGTCGGTGTCAGAACACCGTTCTGTAGAATTAAGACTGACAAGGATCTGAGAGTCGGAGCCAAGCTGATTTGGAAAAACTGTACGGCAAATGAATTGCAGCTGGGCGGTTTTTAAATTTTTTTTAAAATTATTATTATTTTTACTGTTATGTTTTTATTCAAGCAAAGTCCCACATCTAAATGAAACGATCTCTTTCCTGCCAGAGAACTTGATAGAGAGGATCCAGCATCTGAGTCTAGTTTCACACTCACAAAATACACTGTAATATTTAGACACGTATTCCCTTGTAGTCTAGGAAATGTCTATCTCATGTGCTTGATGGATGATAGGCTGTCTTTCACTGACATAACATCTTCACAACATATTTGAAAAATAAAAATCAAGGATCACCGACTGGTCCATATTACATCGATGAGACAGTAACAAACACCAGATGTATAGTACAGTACAGTCTGTGTAGCAGTTGGGTGTAGTTTTTCTTAAGCCTATTGCTGAGTTACTTACAGTCATGAGAGAAGTTAACATAGTTACTTTATAATACACATAGTTAGAGGTTAGCTCAATATTAATTACACAGAAGACGTATGCTATTTTTCCTGGGCTCGTGATACATATTATACAGCATCAATCATGCAACACGTGTATTATGGGTGAAGAGTGCATATTTGTACAGTACGATGTCTTCAGAAGCATTTATAGGGTCGACAGGACAGTCCTTCAGAGTGAGAATTTGAATTCCCTCGGTTTGGAGAAAGGACCCCCTTCACGCCCTGCCCCTCCCCTCCTGCACTTCATTTCTGTGCCTGTAGGGGGCTCCAGCTGACCCCAGTACCGCTCCCTCTCATGCAAGCGTCGACCTCTGTGTATATTTAGAAGTGAGGGTGTCTTTGCAGTTTATCTGCATTTAAAAAATAGAATCGTTAAGAAAAATAAAAAAATATGTTATGTTACAGCCCTTGCTATTATACATATGAGAAGAATACAAATAAACATTGATATATGCTTTATATATATATTTATAAATCGTACAAATCAGTTCTTGGCTGATCCATGTTCTTTTTCTGTACACATATCACTTGGAAATCTGTATTTTAAACATGGATAGTGTCGCTCTGGTCTTAGGGGGCGCTCTTTGTACTCTGTGCAATATCTTTTGGAATGTTTTTTGAAAAGCACAAAAAAGAAGTGCCCGGTCTTTAATCCTTTTGATCGGGGTGCATGTGCAGAGGAAGCAGGTTCAAACGTGTTGTGGCTATGTCGAGGATACTTCCTGAATGTTTACAGGGTTCTGTAGTTGGTCCACGAATGAGGGTGGCTGCATCCACGACGAGCCCGCCCCCTTGGGTGAAATAACCAGGGCTTCACTTTACATGCTTTTTATATAACGTCTTCCTTTTTTATATAAAAGAAAGTCTGATTCAGCCTTCGTTCCCCTTCAATGCAACGCAGTCAAAACTAGAATGAATAAAGTCGAATATATGCTGTTTTGTTAGGGCTGGGTTTCGCATTAGGAATTAGCTATCTTAATGAAAACGGATGTACCCGGTACTGCGTCCTCTCATGCATGCTACACAGTGAAAGCACGCATGCGCTGTATATAAACGTATAGTAATCAGGACAGTTCTTTTCAATGACCCTACAGGCTACGAAACACTTATATGAGATAACCATCTTCTGATTTAAATGACCACTTAGATCTACAAGTACAGACCATAAATCCCATAGCTGCTAATGCTATAATCGCACAGTCTTTTCCGTATCCCATAGCTGCTAATGCTATCATCGCACAGACTTTTCCGTATCCCATAGCTGCTAATGCTATCATCGCACAGGGTTTTCCGTATCCCATATCTGCTAATGCTATCATCGCACAGGGTTTTCCGTATCCCATAGCTGCTAATGCTATCATCACACAGGGTTTTCCGTATCCCATAGCTGCTAATGCTATCATCGCACACGATTTTCCGTATTCCATAGCTGCTAATGTCTCTCCCGTGGTGGACCTGCAGACTGGAGATACCAGCACTCTTATCAGCAGCTTGTTTGTCTTTCTATTATCTTGCTAATGAGTTTTGTCCGAATCCTGTACCCAAGTAATAGCAGCTTCCAGGAATCGACCATATACAGCTCTGCTCTCATGTTGTGAAGCACAGATAAGACTGGCCTATTAAAGGTGTCTGGAGGAATGTTTGTTTAGCTACAAAAAAATAAAAATAATTGTATCCAAATACAGGACCTGACTGTGGAAGGGAGCTTTACTGAATTCTTAATGCATGCATATGAGAGTAGAACGAGACACACACACACACACACACACGTGCACACGCACGCGCACACACATGTAGTTCTATTGCTTTTATGTGTCAAAGCGATCCTCTAGGACTCATTTTATTCATGCTTACTTTGGCAGCCAAAATTACTCTGCATTATTGTTAAGCACTGAGGATTTAGCACAGGTCAGTTTCTTCTATTATACATTATTTTATTTATTTTTTGGTGCCAATTCATAAAGCCGATGTTTTTTCTACTCAATAAAAATGTCTTCTAATGTCTAATATTGAAGAGGGACTGGGATGACATGTTTTAATTCCCTTTCTAAATGGAATCTGCACTCATTTTAAAAGGTGCCAGGGTTTTCATAAACAGCTTGGCACAGCTTATCACAAGTGAGAAGTTTCTTTCATTCGCAATACTGGTTTGGATTTCTACCAGTAACCCTTCACAGCGAAGGCCTTGACAACTTGTTATGAGATCGTTCGCCCAGAATCATGTCTAATAAATCGTTATGAAACACTGAACACATGTTATGGGTTTTCTTTTACCATATATGTCTGTGCTTGGACTTCTGGGAATGTTATCTGCAAATGTAGCAACACTTCCAGATGTTTTCATTTTCATTCTTTTAGCATGATGCGTTACACTGCCCCCTCCCATTATAAAGCATCTGTCAGGAGCCAAAGTTAAGAGATTACTTCTATACGAGTTCCTCCATATAAAGGTTAATGAGAGCCACAACCACAGCACAAGTGTTTAAAAATGGGGGGAGCACTGCACAGCATGTGTTAAAGCACTCCCTGATGTTGTGTAGTGAACATAGCTGGGCTCTAAACCACACATTACGGGGCTCCCCGCTAATGGGAAACGCCAGCAGACCTTGTGGCTCACAGGAAGTTTTCCTTTCCGTTCCTCTCCCGGTTGCCTGTATCTGTTCGGACGCTGGTGTCAGTGGCGCAGGAGAAATCTCCTGCTGTCAGCAGGAAGCAGGTGGCTTCTTTCTTGCTCTTCCCCCTGGAGCCGGAGCGCGTTGGCCACTTGTCGTCAGGCGACAGGGGCTTGGTCAGCCCTCCAGACTCTTCGTCTGACAGCACCACGCTGGCGTCGCCATTCTGCTTTGAATCTGAGAAACAAAATACAAGGTGCAGTTTGGTGCGGGTGGTGGTGGTGTTGGTACAGGACAGTGCGGTTCATTAGAAGGGCTTTACCAGGGATTAAGGGTCAGGCTTCCTCTTAATGGGCACTAACTGGGAATAAATGTAACAAGGTTAGTTAGATATATTATTCAATTTCAAAAATGCCTTTTTAAAAAACCCATTTTGCTGATACAAACTGGAGTCCACATAAGTAATCCCCACATTCTACACATCTTCACTGATGTACAATCAGACCAGACATGACACAACCTTGGTCCACTAGGAATATGGCTGGCCAGCGGGTCTGATCTAAGTCCACCAAACAGCAACAACATCCAAAACTACTTTGATCACGCCTGTGCAGTCATACTCTGAATGTGCAGAGGTGCGGTTTCTTTCCTGCCCTGTCAGTCTTACTGAAAGCAGGCACCTCTTTTGTGCCAGTTTTTCCGAGAGGTGCCAATGTTTATGATAGAGTCCTGGCCAGCTGGCACCAGCAGCAACATGTCTATGATCTGTAAATCTCACTGCATTCCTTACATTCGTATAACAAATCATCGTCTCCCACGGGCTGCATGCACAGCATGTGCGAATCCCCTATTTAACATGTTGTTTATATGCAATAAACGAAAGGGCCCCATTCAGACTGTTGTAAGGATTTTTTTTGGTTTGGTTTGGTTTTTAATTCAAATCAAGCCTGCAGTTCGCAAAACCCTTTTTCAACAGCTTTAGGGAAGTTTTTAATAGTTAATCTCGTTTATGAGTTCATCTCAAAGCACTACCTTATCAAAACAAAACACTGCTTAAAAACCAAACAGCACTTCAAACTTTTGTGCAAAGAATCAGAAGTTCTAAGCCTGGCACAAAAGAAGTGCAGCTTTTATTCACTTTATTAAACCCTTGCTTTGCAGCGATTGAGGCTCCGTTTGTCTCTCCACCAGTTATCTGAATCATTTGAGGAAACTAAAGTAGAAAGGCTTTGAAGTGCTTTCTTATCCCCAAAGCCAGCGGGCAGTCATTGCCCTTCAGAAAACCGAGGGCACCGAACTGGAAAAACAACTAAATAACTATAAGGTTTTAAAAATCCATTTCCCAGCCCTTTTTTTTATTTTCAATACCATCTTCTGTGACATTTTCACACTTCCATAATTTCAAAAAGTCTCAACACTACAAAGTAGCCCTGTGCTTTTGTATTTCAACTGAAATGTAATGTTCGGTTTTGTTCAGTGAAGTAGTGTATGTAAATATGCTAAAATGTCTCTTTACTGTATTAGTTCCATTACCTACTAAACACAAGCTACCAGGCTTTGAAAACCAGCGTGCTATGTATAGACTTTGTACAGTTATGGCCAAAAGTTTTGCATCCCTATAGAATTAACACATTTTGCTTCATAAAGTCAAATGAAACCTGCTGAATAATGTTACATTAACATATTGAATTACGTAATGCTTTGTAGTTTTCCATATACTTAATGAAAAAATGGACAAAAACTGAATGATGTGACATTTCGAAATCTAACATGAAATACTGTACTACTATTATGACTTCCGGTAGACTTTTGTTTTTAATGATGTCTCAATCCTAAAATTCTAGGTGATGCAAAACTTTTGGCCATCGCTGTCATGCGTGATTTCCTCCCTACCTGACCGGTTCCTCCCAATTGCTTCCTCAGTCGCCAGTGGGCAGGTGTCGCTCTGGGTGCTGTTCCGGGGGGAGCTGATCTCCGACTTCTCCAGCTGGATGTTGGCGTTGGGGTTGTGTTTCTTCTTCTTGGGCAGCTTCTGCTTGGCCATGGCCAGTGAGTAGTACATCCCAAAATTATTGACGATGACGGGCACGGGCATGGCGATGGTCAGCACTCCTGAGAGGGCACACAGAGCCCCGACCAGCATGCCAGACCAGGTCTGGGGGTACATGTCCCCATAGCCCAGGGTGGTCATGGTCACCACCGCCCACCAGAAACTGATGGGGATGTTCTTGAAGTGAGTGTGCTCACTGGCTGTGGGGTCGTTGGCGTTGGCACCCAATCTCTCAGCGTAATAGATCATGGTGGCGAATATCAGGACGCCCAGAGCCAGGAAGATGATAAGGAGACAGAACTCGTTGATGCTGGCCCTCAAAGTGTGGCCAAGCACTCGCAGCCCCACAAAGTGCCGTGTCAGCTTGAAGATCCTGAGGATGCGTACGAACCGCACCACCCGCAGGAAGCCCAGCACGTCCTTGGCCGCTTTCGACGACAGTCCACTGAGTCCCAGCTCCAGGTAGAAAGGCAGGATGGCCACGAAGTCGATGAGGTTCAGCAGGTTCTTGATGAAGACCAGCTTGCCCGGGCAGCAGGCGATGCGGATGAAGAACTCGAAGGTGAACCAGACCACGCAGACGCCCTCCACCACGGTCAGCATGGGCTCCGTCTCCACTTCCAGGTAGGTGAGCGTGTACGTGCTGTTCAGGTACTCCGTCCGGTTCACGATACGGTTGAAGGCCTCGTGTGTCTCCAGGCAGAACGTGGTGATGGAAACCACGATGAAGAACAAGGAGACGAAAGCAATGACCTGGAAGAGGCAGAGAGGGATAGAGGAGATCCTAGTAAGCATCTGCTTTTATGAATGTCCGCTCAGTTAATACTGATTGGTAGACAACTCTGATCTTAATGATAACAGACTATGATCATGTATAGCTGATCCATGATAAACGTAGCCAGATTTTAACCTGTACACAGGCCAAATCACACACTTCTCTAAACAACATGGGCAGATCCATTTCATGCATTGGCAATCCATAGTTATTGACCAGCAATTAGTTATTATGAACAGGTCAAAGAACAAGAAGGATCATGGGTAGCTATGAACAAATTTATTTTTTCTGAAAACACGGAGGACTTTCTTTCCTTCCTTTTCTAGCAGCCCCAGTTCATCTTCTCAACAATGTCAGTATGTGAAAAGCTACCAAGGGACAGTGACAGCAGCAGAGTAATCAAGACTAGCAGAACAGCAGACACTGTTTTTAAAAAGCAGAACATTTGAGTGGAGATCCTTCGGGAGGTATCGATGCACAAATCAAAGCCCTCACGTTGACAGCAAGACAAATGTGTTTATTTTACAGACAGGGTGTGATTATAATATAAGTTCCGTGCTGTGTTTTTTTTTCTTTTGATAGGGATGGCCAAATGTTGTAATTCGAGAAATGATCAAAAAGAGCAGTAATGGAGGTAAAGCTAAGAGGGAAGTGGCTGTCACCGTTTTAAATTATTCAGATGCACAGCTAGGTGATTAGGCACTAATTGACAGTGTGTTCTCTGTTCTTTTGTAATTAAAAGTTAACTGGTTTATATTGCAATCTGTGCAGCATAAACGGATGAGTTATCAATACTTAATGTTAATGGAAAGGGAATACTACATACTAGCTTGAAGAGCAAGCGCAGCTGTTTCTCTGTATCAGTATTCCCATCATGCACACCACAAATGACCAATGTGAGGAAACTCAGGGCTTAAGAACCACAATACCTAAAGAAGTGAACAGCTTTCAGGAGAACTACATTCCTTGCATCCAAGTAGGAGAGCATCTGCTAACCTGCCTACTATTATCCCCATGCTCCAGTAAGCATCGCTATTCCACCCTCCCCCTCATGCCATTTGTACTGATCCAATAGTATATCTGTCTTCTATTCTGTATCTATTTGTATCGCTCCTTTGGTCGTCTCTGTGATGATGGCTGGTCCGCATCATCTCACTGACAGAGCTCAGAACCCCCTGTAACCACGGCGATCAGCTGCACCAATGTAACAGGACAAACCCTGCCTGTTGCTTTACCGCTGAAGAACGAGACATATTGATATTCTACTGACCTTATATTTCGAGAACGAGAGCAGGGCTCATGTGGCACTACTAGAGACACGCTGCCAGTAACTTGACACGGCTTTGTGTTAATGTGCTCTGTTCCTTAAGCTTCGCAGACAGAGCCCAGTATTGTCATTATTTCTGTCGCTCTTTGCTGGAGGGAGCAGAGGGAACCCACAGTGAAGCAATAAGGGAATGCGTCTTTCATTCCAAATGAATTCATCACTGTTCGTTAGTGCCGTCTGAAATTAAAACCGCAAGAGGACGGATGATTATATACTTAGAGGCTCAGCACCAATCATCCAGCATGGTTTCTCTTATACCAGGGATATGGAATTTCAGAGTCTGTGGCTAAAATCACTCCCCTACATTTAAAGAGTAATTGTAGGAATCTGATTCAGTTTTTTTTTTACCAGTGCACCTGTTGCTAAGTGCTTTAGAATTGCTGTAGAAAGCGTTGCATGTCTGTATAAACCACCACTGTCCCAATCAAAGAAGATAATAGTTATGCAAATCTTTCTATAGCTGGGCTATTTTAAATACTCTTGTTTTAGCACTGGAGCTGGTGTTTAGACTCTAAGCTGCCCCTCTGGCTGAATCCACGCTGGAGATCAGGCTTGTCTTTTGGGCAGTGAGAGGAGAGAGGGGGCCTGTGGAGAGGCAGGTCAAATGAGTTTGATGATCTCCAACATGCTAACCTTTAGGTCAGGGCGGGATTCCTGGTGCGCAACAGGAGCCCTAGCAACGCCGCATCGCCACCCTCCACTGGACCAGACCACACAAGTGACCCACATTTCACGGGTCAGACCCGCAAATGGACATTAAAACCTGCAGACCCGTGACAGTCATTGTACAACCAGCAAGATCCGATTTAAGGTCAATCTTGGCTGGTTCCCGTCCTCATTGCACAGCACATGACTAGCGTCTGAATAAGCAGAACAATGGAGACTGTTTGGGTGATTGTAAAAAAAACTGAAGTTTCTCATTATCAACAATGTTGTTTATTTTTTTTCTTGATTCAAAATGTAATTTTAATAATTTAGGTCAGATTAATGATTGTCCAACATGTTCTTGAGCAAGGGGAATATAGATATAATATTGATTGGGTATAATATTGATTGTGTTAGATATTGACTGGTCTTAAAGTCTTTAAGCAAAGAGGAATCAATTCAGATCATTTGGATGTGTGGTGCTGATGCTCAAGGGAGTTTGTCTGATTTAACACAGCTTAGACAGCATCGTTGCCAATGATGCTTGACTTATGGGGCTAAATTATTGAATATAACAGTGTACAGCCTTTCGGTTTGAGTCAAGAGGTTGTGATTTAAGGGTTGAGTTTAGCTTCATTCAGGTGGATGTGAACATTATTTGCTTCTAGGATATTCTTGAAGAAGGCTTGACATCTTGTTGCCTTCAATTTCCCCTGAATCTAAACACAGCCGTCCGAGACCGATTGCTGGATCGAGAGCTAATTCAAGTCAGAAAGCAGACATTCCCCAGGCTGCTGAAATGAGAAAGGCTGCTCAGGGCTGCACACAGACTGATCTGCTACATGACTGGAATGAATCTCTCTGTGGATATTCATCTTCATCTCTGTCATCATCATTACCATCTGCACCATCCTCCAGCCAGCTAGTATGGAACGTGGCCAACCAACACACAATCGGTTCTGAGCCGCAAGAAGTACAGCAGGTCTGTTTTGCCACGCAGCTCGGAAATTGTTTTATTGATTTGTCCAATGTGTTGTTTTTTTTTAGTTGGAGCAGTGTGGAGCAGTGGCACGTTCTGAAGGTAGCTAAGCTGGTAAATAGGAGAAATTGATCTATTCTGAATCCATTATCCCATATGGAATAACAATACGACATTGATAATTGTATAGTCCTTTGTCTTATACAGTGAAACCTACATGAATCAAAAGTTGTAAAATCAATTTGTCTGGATATTAATTATGACTGTCAAATTGTTAATATGACATTCCCAAATCACGAAAAGTGCCCGACTTTCCAAAACCAACGGAGCATTCAAACCCTCCTGCAAAACCGGCTTAAAAAGGGAACGCTCAGCGATGCAACTGTACAGCAGTACAGTCCTGCGCCAGGCTTGCATGCAATACTGCATTGGCATCCTGGCGAGCTAGGAGGCAATTTGGTATCAGACCCTGAGGAGAAACAATTGAAACTGCTTGAGATCTCACTCCAGTCTGCAGCCCCCGACCACTTCACACCCATCAATAAACGTCCATCACTTGAAAGATTCAGGAGCAGTGTGTGTGTGTGTGTGTGTGTGTGTGTGTGTCAGTATCGGCTTGTGTCATCCTGCTAATACCGGGTATTCATTTGCAATGCTACAACTACAGCTATTAGGGAAAGCTCCCCAAATTGAGTTTTAAAAAGGCAATCTATGGAGTCTTTTTCCAAGAGAAAATACACATTGATATTCTGACAGGCTGCTTTATCAGTATGGATGAGTTTTCCACTAACGGTAGGCAAATGAAGCTGTACCCCATCGGAGCATTGCTGTGTGAGTGTGTATATCTGAATGTGTGAGTGTGTGTCTCTATTTAAGTCTTTTGTTTTCGTTTATACTATGTCTGTTTGTATGTCCATGCCACTGTTGCTGTGTCTGACTCTTTCTGTTTGTGTGTCTCTTTGCTGATTTGTGTCTTCTGGGTTTCAGACCACTGCATAGCAAAGTGCTCCGACTTTTCAAACTTAAAAACTCAGGAGACAGTACCTGAGGGATTTGAAAACAATTGTCACATACAAGATCTACAAATAATGGCTTTTAGCATAGTGGCAACACTATGGTACTCAAGATGGTATGGCTGCAGAGACCATGCACAGCGCTCCGGGGAAACCACGCAATAAACATTAATAACATTAGCAAAAAATATAAGCTTTGGGTTCATCTATCCTGGCTGCAGTATTTATTAGGACACCGGCTGGCAATATCCTCTCAGTGCATCTCCGATTACACGTTAAAGGGAAGTGGTTTTATCCATAGTGTTCTGCACAGTTATCAGCTGCAGGATATAAACCAAAAACATGTCTCATGTAAACGGCCGGAGATTCTTGATAATAAATGGACACTTTAACAAGCTTAGCGGGCTGTTATATTATCTGTCATGAGCATAACAAATGGTAAAGGCCTTCAAAGCGCTTGTTCAGTCAGACTTGGAAGAGTTTACTCTAGGAGTGTTGAACTGGGACCCTGTTCAGCATCTCTCTCCCTGAGCGCGGTGGTTTGACAGGGGCATGTAGTTCCAATAGCAACCCCCACATTGCTTTCTTGTATTATTTTTCTTTGAGCTGCGGTGCTTGGTAATTTTAGGGACAATGTGGCTAAAGTCAAAATGGGGAAGGCCAGCCCGGGCACTGCCTTTCTATCTCAGTCATCCAGACCAAAACAACCAATCCTCGCTGCCATTCAGTCCTGGGCCTCTCTCAAGCAGAGATGAGCAGCGCTGCCAAATTGCTTTGCTCTGTTTTATAAAGGGCTCTCTAGGATGATCCCTCTTGAAGGAGGATTGACTCTGTGTAAACCAGAGACAGCTGTAGTGTGAACTACTGTCCATCATGGGCTAAGGACTGTGTAGACTGTATACAAGCAACCAATTATAAAAACAATCAACTCATTCTTAATTCTTTATTATTTTATTATCAGAGCCAACAAGTCACTGTCAGAATTCTTTGCTTGTAAACTTATGCAGCAGATAATGTTATATATAACACACTGTGGTGCAGTGACAACTCTGCAGTATGATACCAAGGGGTATTAACTTTGAATGAAATAAACACAGAGTGGAATTACGTACTAATGCAGTCGTAGGGTAATTGTAGCTCTTGAATGAGAAAAGCTACCTTCTGGAAAAACGTTTGTGTTGTATTGTGGGCAGCGTTACGTTGGTGAAAAACCCCGGAGCGAATTTCACAGCCACACCCTCTGAGCTTCCCTCGGTTTAATGCTATTGAACAGAGAGCGCTGGGTCTTCACAGCAGAGTGCACTCCACTCTAATGCAAGCTCCTGACCTTGCACTGCACAGCCGCTCCTCTCTTAAAGACGAGACGGCTGCTGTGGGCACAACATACTGGCTTAGGAGCTGCCATTAATAATTCATTGCATCCAAACAGTAGACAACACGTCTGCCGAGCGCACCTCCTGCTGAAAGATGTTTTCCTCAAAGGAAATTGTACAGCAGCTGGGTTTAATGAAAGTGTGCACCTGTCATCTGGCTAATTATACAGGCAGAAGCAGGTTCTGGAAAATATTACACAGTGCAGTAAAATATAAGCAATTGTAAACCGGTGAGCTGGGGAGACCAAACACCTGCTTAATATAACAGTATGGGGGTCTGTATTTCTGCTCTGCACACATAGACACACACACACACACACACACACACACACACACACACACATGGCTCATTCATTACAAACTTGCTGGTTCACAGTGCAGGTTTTATCAGAACAAAAAGGAGAGCCATCCATCAAAACAAACAACTAATTCTTCATTATGTTTTTACAACCGAACCGACAAGCCGTTGCTAAGGTCACTTTACAGCACATTACGGTGCAGAGACAACTCTCCAACACGACGACAAAGGGTATTAACACTGAATTAAATACACACACAGTGGACTGATGCTGCATGTTTTAACTGCACCACAGCAGCAGATCACAGAACTCCTAATAATAATGCAGTCCTGGGGATATTATGAGAACTGTGTGATTAAAGTGCTCTTAATTTGCATTTATAATTTCATTATCATCCTCAAGTTTAAAAAACAATTACAACTTGAGTAACAACTGCCTTTGTACTAATAGGGAATAACAGAAATAACACAGCAGAAAATGCAAATCTACGTACAACTTAAGACATGCAACCCCAAACACTATATAACAATTTTTGAATTCCTATCGTTGTTTCATTATATCACCCTGCCTCTGGAGATCCTAACCTAGCCCAGTCTTATTCACAGTTATTACTGTGTAACAGAGAGAGTTCCAGGTCAGTAGATTTCGTACAGAGTAAAGCCTGCTCTATCACAATTACTGTCTAATTCTGATGTTCAGGTGATTTGATTCCTGACACTCCATTCCCTACAGCTACTTCTCATATGAAAAAAAAAATGCAGTCAGATTGCTTTGAATCTTCAGGTCTCTTTATAGCCTACTGCTTTGATTTGATGGAGTTGTTTTTTTTTTTTTGTTTTGTTTTCTCAGTAACATCAGCATTAGCATTAGAAAGCCTGCAAGCCCAGATCCTGCTATCTGATAAATTGTTGACACTGAAAGCAGCTCAGTTGCTATAGTGTGATCAGCCCCTTAGAATACAAAACGGGCAGACGGTTCTTTAAAAACAGGACGTGCACGAGGCCTGACCTTTACCGTGGTGCTCCTCCAAGGTTCTTCTGAAATCAGGAGAGAATTTTCATTTAGAATTCTCTTCTTAGTGTTCCATTCAACTGATGGAAACAGCAGCAAACCTAATTACTGTTCACATCATTAATGTAATCACACGTGTACATTGAAGCATTTTTTTTTGTGGAATTAAATTTGCGAGAACCAATAAAAACGTACCTTTAAAAAAAAAAAATAGGCTCCTTATTAAAAAATGAGTTCTTATTGCATTTAAAGAGAATGCAGGACACGGGTGCTTAACGTATTTTAAAATACTTGTTTATTTCAGAAGGTGGTAACCTTACAAGCCCACAGTTAAACAGAAACACAGGATCTGTATGCATTTCCTGTTTTGATCACAGAGCTGTACAGACCTTCCATTGATATTTATGCTGCGGAAAAGATCGTGCTGTGTGGTTCTCTCAGAGTGAAGAGAAGGGCGAGGAGGGTTACACTGGCCAAGAGAAGACTGAAGCAAAGACGCCGTCCTTCTGCTGTAGCTGAACTGCAGTCTAAACTATGGAAGGATGCAGTAAACATAAATATCAGCGGGACAGGGTTTTAGGACACAGTTCAAGCTGCGATAATCCCATTTAGGCACAATGCATCTATTCATGTCGTTTCATAAAGATCCACTGTGGTAGTTCATGGCGGTCTGCCAGTCATTCAAGAGTTTACGCAGTACAGTAGGCCTATTCACCACGGTCAGCCAATCAATGCTACGTTACAGTAAAAGTCTGAATCTGGTCAATCTTAAGTATTACCAGTAACTGTCAGCATTTACCAAGTAAGCTGGAAAATGTCTGGAATTATGAAGAAATCTATATATGGCTTTTCTGACATTTACAGAAGGTAAAGGCACTTGGTTATTCTTGAGATTTACCAGTAAATATCCAAAAGCGTGATCTTGTTAATTTCGGACATTTACCATTTTGCTTGGTACATGTTGACATTTTCCAGTAAATCTTAAGCTTTGCCAATGTTCGGACGTTTACCGTAACACGTACAGTAATGTGAGTTAACGTGTCGGCCTGTGAATGACGTCTTCTCATTGTGCTTTGCTGTCATGTATTGTGTCACACGGTAAAAAGGTTCCCTCTTTGACTTGCTTTTGTTTTTAATGTACGTTTAACCATGTCACCCTTACAGTTTGTAAGGACTCCATGCAAAACTAGACCAAATAACTAAGCCCACTTAATGGCGCACCACCAGCCTGTTGGTGTGGGCGGTTGGGTGCTTAAAGTCTAAAGGCTCAACTACCCTGGACCTGTGGTGCCTTTATCTAACGGTGCCACACACTGCAAAACAAACAGACTCACAAAGTGGATGTTCTTCCCATCCCTAGCTTCTGGGAGTTGGGGGGAGGGAGTTATTTTCCAGTGCGTTGCTGATTCGATTGGCTCTGCATTGGGGTAGATTCTTTTCGCTTGCTGTCAGAAAGCCTCTATAAAAGCAGAGCTCTGAATAGCTCCGGGACACGGGCTAACCCACCGCTCATACTGAGCCTGAACTCGCCTCCCACTGGGCTCCCTACAGAGGAGACACGGCAGCTTCCGAAGGTGGCTGCTACTTGCTTGATAAATATCAGACGAAGCTCGGGAGGAATGCCTGGGTGTGATGTGTGCACACGAGTGTGTGCGCTTCTCTGGGCTTCAAAACAAAGCATATCCACAGCAGCGTGTTGGAGTCAGTGGAGTGTGGCAGCCCTTTGCACCTGCTCCCACACTGCCGATCCTCGCAGTGCCATGGTGCCCTATTGGAACCAGTTGTACCGCATCAGGACCACTGTGGAATATTTGCTTCACTGACGTTGCTGGTAATTCTGCTATTTCTATGCTCCAGTAATGTTTGCAAAGCTAGTATTTATATATAGCTTTGATGTGCCAAAAAAAATGCTTAGGGTCTGATTTTCTACTGTGGGCGAAATACCAATGTAACACATTTACTATGGTGAGGGCAATTTGCCAGTGATTTTCCTATAGCCTATAGGTGATAACAGAGTAAGAGTTTGAAAGAATTCCCTGATAAAGTGGATGAGATTTTGCAGGCAGCTGCAGTAGCCCATGCCCTCCCACCCTCAAAATAACGAGACCAGGGACCAGCTGATGCCAGCTGCCCGCAGTGCCACGTCTGTCAGCCATGCCCACCGGTGACAGATGACCTTCGACTGCCTGCCTGTCAGCTCACCTCCGCTGCACTGAAACACACTCCGTCAATTACCGATTCATTCCAGCGGGAAGCCGGTCGTCTTCCATTTGCTCTGAAATTTCAATCCCAGAACATCAAGATAAGGGTAAGCAACAGTAGGGTAAGCAACAGTAAACCACCCATGCATACCTCGCTTAATTGTTGATATTTGTGGAGATATTTGTATAAAAACTCTTTTATATTCTTTAAGACATGACCACTGATGTTGTGCAGAAAAATCTTCTTACGTTTTTTGTTTTGCTAAAAAACATTTTGATTCAAACAAATCAAAGGAAAAACACAAACAGTTAAGCGAGGTATGCATGGTTGGTTTACAATGGCTAAGAACTATTTTATGACTCTGTCCAGTCATTATATACAGCATCCCAAGCCTGCAGGCATACTGGTCGTTGACCTTCAGGAATCTCCCCATGCTTTTTCATGCTGTTCTCTGGCAGGTTCTCCCCCGGGTTGCTGCAGCTTGCAGCACGCACAATCATCACACCTCTCGTGATAGCAGAGACGGGAGGCTGGGTACAGCGATGCAGAACTCACAGAATCAGCGTGAAGGTCGGTTTGTTTGCTCGGAAAGAAAACCCCCAATGAAAAAGGTCACTGATTACGAGAGCCGGCTGTAGCCCAGGGATGAATAGGACTGATTGGTTCTAGAGATCAAAGCCGAGGATAAAGAAAATATCCTTAAAAAAGAATGCAGTTGACACACAGATATACTGCAGATCTTATACACTGCACAACAGAGAATATTAACACTAGACACATAGGTTTGCATACACAAGTTTAGATCATGTGTTTAGATGTGATTAAGATTTACACACATGCAATTTTGACTTGCGCACATTTAGCTAATAGGCTTGTTAGCAAGACATGGCTAAACGTGAAAGAGTCACAAATACAAGCATGCATGCAGGACACTAGGGCACAGATGCATGTGAAGATAAACCTGCTTTGAGACAAAATAGAGCCACATGCCTAGAAGATAAATGTGCTGTGTGAATACATTTAGTTTTTATATTAAAGCCACGGCAGCATCTTTTGTTTCAGCATTATTTAATATTACGAAATATCCAACTGTAAGCATCGGGAACAAACCATTACAGCCATTTCACAAAACTGCAACCAACGTTGCTCGATTGACTTTAATCACGATTGCGCTGCGATGATAGAAACAAATTAAGAATCCTTTAGATGTTTCTCAGCGTGCTCGTTATCTCTGTGAAGCTATTCAGAATTTTATTTTTTCCTAGTAACTGGTTGATGGATTTTGGTCAAGTCGACTCTGAAAGGATCCAAATGATTCAGATTCAACAACATGGCTGGGTAACCACACCACTCTCTGTGTCGGTGTCTCCCGCCATCTGCCAAAATCCATCTTTAAATATTTTCCAGCGGTGTCCTGGTTTCTGCGCTGTGCTTCGAGTATTGGCTAGTGTTAACTTCAACTCCTTTTAGGATCTGAAAAGCTCTCCCAATTCTTCTTTGTTCTAGGCTAAATAGATTCAGTTTCCTTAACCTATCTTTCTTTAAACCCAGGGACTCTCCAGGACCATGGTATTAAAGAACAGAGTATTCTACCTGCAGTCCTGCCAGAGCACTGCAGAACCTATACAGCATCTGTATGGGATTAATATACTACCTATATACATATACGTAATCAAAGCACTGTCCTTTATGGGCAATGGAAAGAAATGTAGATTTCTGTATTAGACCTAAGCCCAGTTCAGGTTAATCAGGCTCACTGTAAAACCTTTAACTGCTCTACAATGTGACTCACATCCCCATCTCTTCAGTACACATCCACGTTTGTTTTCTTCTATTAATTGAATGATATGAGATTGAATTGTTAATGTCAGCTGTTCTCAAAGCGCTGCCATGCCTCGTTTTAAATAGCGGTGTTGTATTTTAAGACATAGACATGGTTTGAGTGGAGATCAATTCAATCCCATCTCCATTCACTGTCTGCTTTGCCCTTTAATCCCCCTCATTGTTAACTTTCTCAGTGAGTCATTGATACCCCTGTACACGCTCGCATACACACAGACACACACACACGCAGATTCACTGTCTCTCCCTCACTGTGTAGTGCATACACACAGACACACACTCACGCAGATACACTGTCTCTCCCTCACTGTGTAGTGCATACACACAAACACACACTCACACAGATACACTGTCTCTCCCTCACTGTGTAGTCAGTGCTCCAATGGGCAGCTAAAAGCCCCTGCCTGCAGCAACAATAACAGAGAGCCTAGTTTTCCAAACCGAGTTTAAGAAACGGCAATACTTCCCAATCGTCCCATCTACAGCAAATCCTCCAAAGGCGTGTGAGATTGCTAGCAGTTGAAGGGCCAACTCCTCACCTGGATTTATCCCTTCTGAAAGGATCTGTCGTTTGCATTAATGGAATGATTCCCCAGTGATTGAATGGCTTGTGCAATGACACTGAAGACACCTAGTCTGCACATCGTTAACATATTATCACATGTATACTGAGCTGTGCCTGTACTGAGGCATTATGGAAATAATGCCATTTCACTAGCACTTGCATTCTCATTATAAGACAGACAGAGAGAGAGAGAGTGTAGGGTGAAATACAAACAGTTTGAACCTGAAATAGAGCTGCTGTGTTATTTAATGTGCTCGAGACTAAAACAGGTGGGCAAACATTAATACTCAAAAAACAATTGAGCTGCTATAAGATCCTGTTTCTTATCAACTGCTAAATTATCATCTCAATACAAGGTAATCCCTATTAAATTATTATAGGTAAATAAAATAAAAAGCACTCCATAGCTGCTCTATTCTTTGAAACAGTGCTTTGTGCTGTAAGTAAACAGATGGCAATGGGACCTCATACCTGCATCACAAAACAACAACCACATGTGAAAGATCTCAGTAAACACCGTACGGGTGTGTCTCTTTAATTAACGCCTATTTTTTGAAAGGAGAAAAAAAACCCTGTTTATATTGTAAAATAAATAAATAAATAGAACCAAACAATTCAGTAATATAATGTAAAGTTGCTAAAGCACGCTGCGCATGCGCATTGCCCTAACATTGATTTTTTTTTGTTCCCTTTTCCAAAAAATAGGAGCGAATAAAAGTCTGGATTTTAAAAAATACTTTCGGTGTACTGGTGTTACCTAAAAGGTCAGTTTAAATGCGATTTTATCCTCCGCACCTATCCACAATCGGCTGTATTTTGTCATGTTTAAGTATTTAAGTCAATAGCTTAAAAAAAAGTTTGAAAAAAGTCCGTGCACCGTAATCAGTGTAGACATACAGTTGGGCGCCATCACCATAATATACAGACCCATACCGCGATTGCAGATTTGAACCTAATGAGAGCTACAGAGGGGGTCCAGCCAAATAGATAACAACATTAAATAGTATTTACAAATAAGGGACTGTTTTCAAAAAGCATCAGCATGCCAGGAAATTCATGACAATTCAAAGTAACGACCGGCCCGCTGATGTTTCATCTGCTGAAAAGCGAATGAGAGTAAAGCTAAGCCTATGCGCGTCCAATTTCAATAAACACCTGTAGATTCGCCTCACCTGCTTGTTCATAACAAACTGTCTGGGGGTAGCGGTACAGGACAGGGAAAATTGTTTTACTCGTGTTTAATCAAATATTCAGCTTACCCTGGCTGCCATAGACGAGTAAGGGTCTTCGAAAAGGGCCCATATTTTAGGCTGCAAGACCTCCCAACAGCCTCGTGATCGATCTGGGCAGCCATCAATAGCCAGGCGCCATGGCACGTCCTTGCTATCATCCCCATCGTCCAGGTCTGTTGGCTCGAAGATATCCAACGCTTCTTCAGCGTCCCTGTGCTGGCGGTACGTCATCCAGCAGCAGGGCTCCACGTCGGTCTCGTCTATCCCCCAAAAGGCCAGTTCTTCCTCGAACAGCGGTCCACAGACGTCGGCCGGGCAGTGGAGTTTGCCAGTCCGGTAGTAGTTTAAAACATATGCAAAGATCCCCGGGTGCCGGTCGAAGAATAACTCTTTGTCGCTAGTGTCGAAATCCAAGTTGCCCTGGGGGTCCGGGTCGGCCAGCTTTGCCAGCCTGGTGCCTGGCAGCGTCCGAAGGGTGCTCTTGTAGGTTTCGTGCCGGGTACCGCCGACGTTGATGATAATCTTTTCTGAATCTTGTCCCCGTCCCATTTCTTCTTTCAGACATGTTTTGGATGGAGGCTTGTTGCCAGACTTGCGCCCTCGGTAAGATGAGACACACACCGAACTGATCATAGATTTCGATGGATCGGTCGCCCTGTCCCGGTGTTGTGCTCTTCAGTTTGCTCCCACCTGCTGTATGAAGTGTCCCTTCCTTTAACTCAAAGAGACGCTCGGGGGGTATTACATCAGGAGTCAGGGGGGCTACCTGGGATCATCTGTCCTTGCGTCATTGATAATTGATCCTGATGGCGACTGAAATAAATGTGACTAATCAAAACAAGTCCTGTTCGATATCAAAACAGAAAAATCTTTTTATTGCAGTGATGAACAAGGAGTGAAATGATACTCGCTGTACAGGAGAAATGTAATAAAATTCTCTAAAATAACCACTGGTTCTAAAATATTAATAGATGTATTCATATATATATTTATTTTAAAAGACTAGCAGCAACAGGCTATGGATTGGTATAATGAAATAAAGCTATTCTGATATATAGCCAGGTGCCTGTATTATTAAATGAAACTTTGTTAAAAATGAGTAGTGATGAAATAATAAAAAATACGATTTTAATAGCTTTAATATGATAAAAGATTTGGCAAAATGGCAGAATAGTTGATAATCACAAGGTCTTGCTGTTTACCTCGAATTTCTCAACTGCGCTGAAGAATCGATAGTTACCGTCAACACCTACAGCATGCAGATTCCCTTTCCTTAATTAATAATAAAAAACCCTTTTTGCATCTGTAGTACAGTATTTATATGAGATTGTACACGCCTTGAGATTCAAACGTAACTCCAGATCTGTAGTCTTCTGTACAGGAGATTTTCATCCTTGTTGCTTTCTAATTTCAAGTCGGTTCGTTATCTCTCACCTTTCTCCGCTTGTGTTGTTGATATCCACCAATATTAATCGAAAAGGCTATATTTGAATGCAAAACGGATATACTTTTAAAGCCAGTTATCATTGCAATAGCAATCCAATTGAAATTGCGTTATCTAGCTGACTTCGTTCTTGTGGTTTTTTGTTGCCTCACCCCTGCATAGATCTCGCCAAAGCACAAAAAGGCGTAAAATTACTTTCAGAAAAAAATGACCTGTTGCTTCTCCTCAAATCTGCCTTCCCGTATGTACCCAGGCGAGACGATCCAGACGGAGGCTTCGGAAGACAGCTGCTATGATCTCTTTTATTGTCGATTCTCTTTTCGGTGTTTTAAAGCAGCCCCAAATCTCTCGCTGACTTATTTTTTATTCAGTCACAGTTGAAACTCGACCCTCCCCTTGATATGTTCCGCCTGATTTCCAGTCTCAGTCTCAGTCTCAGTCTCAGTCTCAGTCTCTCTCTCTCTCTCTCTCTCTCTCTCTCTCTCTCTCTCTCTCTCTCTCTCTCTCTCTCTCTCTCTCTCTCTCTCTCTCTCTCTCTCTCTCTCTCTCTCTCTCTCTCTCTCTCTCTCTCTCTCCCCTGCTTCTCCTGGCAACAGCAACCTGATGAATGGGCGTGTTGCTTCTGTCCCCTCGGGAGAGGACAGCACCTCTGTCCAGTGGTGGTTGACTCCCTTCGGAAGATACTCTGGTTGAAAACTATATTCAGGCTTCTATAGGGAAAGTGACTTAACGAATCTGTCTGTTTAAAACGACAACAACTAAATATTCAGCACCAATTGACTATGGTTTTCCTATTGTCGGTAGCCTATCATAAGCGAGGAACCAGAGCTGCAGAGAGTATTTTGTAGACATGGGTGTTGGCAAGGAGTATGATTCCAAAGCAACCGTTTTAGACGTTGTGCGGTTCTCATGTCTTCCATGTTATAATGGCAATATACACATGCGATGTTTTGCGGGTTGCTCTCTTAACAATGCAATGGCCATGTGTTTATTTAGCAGGCAGCCACATTATTATTTATTACATCAAAAAAATTACATTGGAGGCAGTGTGGTCCAATGGCTAAAATCCAGGGCTTGTAACCTAACTAACTGACTCACTGTGTGACCCTGAGCAAGTCACTTAACCTCCTTGTGCTCCATCCTGTGGACATATATAACACAGTTCACAGCCTAGCCTGGAAAGTGCTTTGTGATGGCACATAATTAGTTTAGATAGATAGATAGATAGATAGATAGATAGATAGATAGATAGATAGATAGATAGATAGAGGGAGGGATGGATGGTGGATGGATGGTGGATGGATGGATGGATGGATGGACGGATGGATGGACAGATGGGCGGATGGATACTGTAATCTATTTGTTTTAAGGAGGCACTGGTAATTAGTGCCCTTACCTGCCCTTACTCCAGTCCCCAATGAAACAGAACATTATGGAAACACACGCTTCATCACTTAGCATGACTGTTTCCTCTCCTATTAAAGTTAATGGGCCCTATTCTGAAGCAATTTCAAAGATGCATTTTCTAATAATGCTGTTGGTGTTCTAATGACTATTCATTTAGGCATGCAAGCTAAGTGTCTACAGTGTTCTTCCCTCAGATAACTGTAAGCAGTAGCCGACGATCATCCAGTTACATTTCCATGGAGTTGTATTGTATTGTATTGTAGTTTGCTATTAAATGTCAAGCCGTCACACTCAGTATGGATCAAATATGATGATGCACTAATGGATTCTCATCAAGCACGAGAAATACTAGAACTTAGCCAAAAATCATGAAAGGGCTGGATCCTTTTGAGATGCATGAGTGCATTGAGAGATTATATGTATTATTTTGCCCTCAGGTTAACCATTCACATCTTAGTTTCCTTGAGGTTCAATTTCCCTTAAAAGTAAAGCTTTTAGCCTTCAACTGCGTTCTATATGGAATGTGACGTCATCAATTACGAGACCGTTAGTGCTTTAGTTTTATTTGGATGATCGCCTTTACCTTGTTTTAATTTCCCGTTCCTCTCCAGTTTCTCTGAGATACGAATGTACCAGCTTTACATCTTTTTTTTTTTTTTTTAACGTATTCTCATTTTGTTGATCGTTAATGAACATTTCTGAACTGTGGTTGTTTTCAAGTGATTGAAAAAGAGACATTTTGTGTTTGAATTGAAAGTGATGGTCTCTAGGAGTCGAATGGGTCAAAGTTCAAGTATATTTTCCTCTAGAGGAATGATCACTTTTTGACGTCACTACTGTGGTATTATGCCGTTTTTTCCCCGAATGGCTCAGATATAGCCTTCATCCATATATATATATATATATATATATATATATATATATATATATATATATATATATATATATATATATATTGTACTGCACTGTATATATATATCAATGAACCTATATAGACGTCAACAAACTGTGGTCCGCTATCTCCCTCTGACGGTCACATCGTTAAATGTTTTCGCTGTCTCTTAATATCCACTTCCCTGATCACACCGACACGACCAACCTTTGAACTACTAATGCAGATTATGTGAGAGCGCAGTTATGACATCCCAAAGAATTAGAAATGGGATTTTTCTTGCGAGAGAATGCTGTTTTTTTATTTTCAAAGTGTATAACAAGACCAATTCTTCCTGATAAACTGTTGAAATAATAAATTAAATCCGTTTAGAGAGAATTGCCTCTTATAAAAAAAAAAAAAAAAAAACTCAGCCCACCTCGCTCCAGCATGATCGACAGTGCGATCTGCCCAATCAGATTCTTTAGTAGCTCCCCCCCCCCCCCCCCCCCCCCCCAACTCGCTAGTCCGGAAGAGGCTGAGGTACCTGCCTCCTTTCATCAAACTACAAATTATTATTATTATTATTATTATTATTATTATTATTATTATTATTATTTATTTCTTAGCAGACGCCCTTATCCAGGGCGACTTACAATTGTTACAAGATAACACATTATTTTTACATACAATTCCCCATTTATACAGTTGGGTTTTTACTGGAGCAATCTAGGTAAAGTACCTTGCTCAAGGGTACAGCAGCAGTGTCCCCCACCGGTGATTGAACCCACAACCCTCCGGTCAAGAGTCCACAAATCACTAGAATGCATCATTTTTATGTATAAAAAAACAACAAACAGCTAGTAATGAAATGTGTTAAAACATGCGCGCTAATTAGCAAGACTCACTAACAGTTAAGGTTAAAAAGCACACCGCGTTTTGCCCTGCAGTTTTGGTTGGGTCGAGTTGGTCATGAACAACCTTATGAAACTGCATCAGACCTCGCTTGATAGGATAGGATAAGCCGGGAAGAGTGACGTGTTTCTAAACCAATGGTGCGCTCTCACTGTTCGTTGTGTGACCAGTAAGAAGCTGGGGCGGGCATTCTTTGATGTTGTTCCAAAATGGCGTATGCAGTTTCTTCGCTGGAGGAATATTGAGTGAAAAACACCGTGATTTTGCTTAAAAAAAAAGGAACCGAATTTAAATTTGCGTGTTTTTGTGTGTGTGGGTGTAAGTCTCCGAAATAAGTCTCAGAAAATGAAAGGCAAAGAGCGGTCGCCGGCGAAAAAACGCTCAAGGGCCTTGGATGATATCCGAGACAGGGGAGGAAGCCACCCGACCAGCAAGAAAATGGCCCTTTCTGTGTCCGGCGGTAACAACGGCAACAGCTCGGCAAAAAGCGAAGGGAGTTCGACCAGGAGGAGCCTGCTTGGCGATAAAAGGGGAGAAAGTCGGGATTTCGAGAGGCACACCGCGGGCAGCACTAGCAGCAACCACAGCTATGCCACGCTCGCAAGTTCCAGCAGCAAGAACCACAATAACAATTTGAACCCGGAGCCCGCTAGGATTAACACTCGCGGGGAGCCTCGACCGCCGCCGCCTCCGCCGCTCAACAACGAAAGTGAGTACAAGACTCTTAAAATAAGCGAGCTGGGCTCCCAGCTGAGCGACGAAGAGATAGAAGACGGCCTTTTTCACGAGTTTAAGAAATTTGGGGACGTGAGTGTTAAAATTAGCCGGATTAGCGACGAGAGGGTGGCATTTGTGAATTTCAGGAGGCCCGAGGATGCCAGGGCGGCTAAGCACGCAAGGGGGAGACTAGTGCTGTACGATCGCCCTCTGAAAATTGAGGCCGTGCATATGAACAGGAGGAGAAGCCGCTCCCCTATTGAAAAAGACGCTTATGCGGTGCTAGCAGGGCGGCACCCACACGTTCAGAGACCTTTGTCCCCCACTGGACTGGGATACAGAGACTACAGGCTGCAGCAGCTTGCCTTGGGGCGTCTCCCTCCTCCCCCACCGCCCCCCCTGCCTAGAGATTTGCAGAGGGTAAGGGAATATGCCTTTTTCGACGCCCGGGCGCGCCCAGCTTACAATCGGACTGCTTTCCGGGAAGAGGAAGTCCTTTCCCCTGAAGATGATGAAAGAGCTAACAGGACTTTGTTTCTTGGGAACCTGGATATCACTGCCACGCAGAACGACCTGAGGAGGGCCTTTGACAGGTTCGGGGTGGTCACTGAAGTGGACATTAAGAGACCCACCCCAGGCCAGAGCAGCACCTATGGTTTTCTCAAGTATGAGAACCTGGACATGGCTCACCGTGCCATGATCGCAATGTCTGGCAAGGTGATCTGCCGGAAACCCATCAAGATCGGCTACGGCAAAGCCACCCCCAGCACTCGCCTCTGGGTGGGGGGCTTAGGGCCCTGGGTTCCCTTGGCAGCTCTTGCCAGGGAGTTTGACCGTTTTGGCACCATAAGAACTATTGACTACAGAAAGGGGGACACCTGGGCCTACATTCAGTATGAAAGTCTGGATGCTGCCCAGGCAGCTTGCAGCCACATGAGAGGCTTCGCTTTGGGGGGCCCGGATCGCAGGCTCAGAGTGGATTTTGCAGACACGGAGCAGAGATACCAGCAGCAGTACCTGCAGCCCCTGCCTTTGCCTCACTATGACTTGGTGGCAGAAAGTTTTGTTCACCGTGCAGTGCCAGAGCCGTTAAGGGCCAGGGAAAGGACTCCCCCACCTTTGCACTTCAGAGAGAGGGAGCTGTACCCAGCTCCCGAATGGGCAGCTCCCCCAGTCAGAGACCGAGTGAGAGCAGGCTACGATCCGCTAGAACACCTGGACAGGGAACGCAGGCCGCGAGAGAGCTGGTCCCTGGACCGGGAAAGAGAGCTACAGAACCGGGAACAAACCCGAAAGCGCCGGCTGTTGGAGGAAAGCCGAATCCTGGAACGCTCCCCAGACAGCACCGAGCGTGCCAGGAGGCGCCACTGTCTTTCCTTGGAGCGCAGTCCAGGGGAGAGCAGCAGAGATGGCGGCCGTTTCAGTGACTCCGAGCGGCCCCTCAGAGACAGGCGCTCCAGCTTAGAAAAGGGCCAAGGTGACAAACGAGGAGGAGAGCGGCTAAAAAACGCCGGCCTCTCCGACGCTGGCATCGGGGGTGGTGGAGAGAGGGAGCGCAAACGCAAGTTGGGCGACGCCTGCAAGAGCCCGGTCAAGAAAGATGAGAGATTAGAAATCAGCTCCTCCAAGCCCTCCCTGCAGCAGAAGCAGGAAGGCAGCCAGAAACTCACCCTGGCCTGGCAAGGCATGCTCCTCCTGAAAAACAGCAACTTCCCTTCCAACATGCACCTCCTGGATGGAGACCTCAACGTGGCCACCAGCCTGCTGATCGACGGCTCCACGGGAGGCAAGGTGGCTCAGCTGAAGATCACCCAGCGCCTGCGTCTGGACCAGCCCAAGCTCGACGAGGTCACACGCCGCATCAAGGCTGCGGGACCCAGCGGCTACTCCGTCCTCCTCGCAGTGCCGGGGGACGATGGCACTTCCGAGTCGGATCAAGCTTCATCCACCCAGAGGCCCCTGAAGAACCTGGTGTCTTACTTGAAACAAAAGCAGGCTGCCGGAGTCATCAGCCTGCCCATCGGAGGCAGCAAAGACAAGGACAACGCTGGAGTCCTCCACGCTTTCCCTCCCTGCGATTTCTCTCAACAGTTCTTGGATTCCTCCGCAAAAGAGCTTGCCAAAACAGAAGAGGACTACCTAGTGATGATCATAGTGCGTGGGGCGTCCTAAAATTTTGTAAGGTTCTAAATCAACAGCACTGCATGCATGCGCCTGGTTTTGTATTATGGGATACATCAATGTATTAAGTTTGGGCTTTGACAACACATTTTGCCAAACAAAATTATTTTAGCAAAAAAAAAAAAAAAAACAGAATCCACAAATGCAGTTCTTTGGGTCCAAAAAACGTAACTTAATCAAAAGGTTTGCAAGCCTGTCTTGCATTATCAGAGCTGTTCCTTTTAGTTTAAATATTTTAATTTTTTTTTTTTAAAACAGATTTACTTGTTTGTGTTCTGTATACTGTTCCAATCCATACACTGGTGTACAGGCTCGCTAATATGAGAGGGGGGAAGGTTCCAAGAAGGCAAGCTTGCTTAGAAAAATACGTTCAGACTTTACTGGATTCAAATTTTATAGGGGTGTAAAAAATAAATGGCACTGCTGTGTAATTCAGTAGGCCTATATGAGCCCACAGTATGTGCTGTACAGTGAGCTTGGTTGCATTTAATTGAAATGATTAAATACATAAATAAATTTGTATGACATGCTGAGCAGCCAGCAGCAGGGCACATGAAAAGCTCTTGGTCTTGTTTTTCCATTGCCTGTAATTGGAGTAACCAGATCGGATACCTCTCGGTTTCTTTACAATTGGCTATTGATAAAACAAGCAGCCGTTTCAGTTGCCTGAATTACAGCTGTGGGTGTCCAGGGTCACATTTTCACAGTGTGTTACGGAGAATCCACACTTACTGTGTAAGAAGACCGATAGCAATTCCCTCAAGGCTGCTCAGCTGTACTCCACTGTAGTGTGCATCCCTGTGATTTCTTTGAACAGATGTGGGTAAACTGCGGCTGCCTTTCTGTGTCTTTTCCCCTCTGCTGTTTAGTGTTTGCCTGTCACTGATCAGATTCAAGGTTTGCATTGCAAAAGCTCGAATTGCCTTCTACTGCTGAAGGGCAGAATATGTTTTGGGTTCTGTTAAATGTAAAATAATTATTTGAAGGCACGAATGTGGCTCTTTGGGATTGATAGATACTTCAAGTAAATGCAAACCTTGGGATCTGATGAATATCTTCTGATGGACATGTTCGTTATTATCAATGTGCTAACATGGTGCTTTTGTTTTTTATTTTAAGGTACCGTCTTGTGTTTTTATATTAATAACATATTCCGTATCCCATAATGCAAAATCCAACAGTAACCATGTTGACTTCAAAAAAAAAAAAAAAAAAAAAAAATTCTCCAAAGCTGAATGTTTATGCTTGCATTAATCATAAATAATAGTAGGGGTTTAGTGTTGATTAAACTCTTGCCTTATACTTGGTAGGAGTTTAGTACTATAATTTCCTTTTTTAGAAACACAAGTACAGTCCAGTTATTGGTTTATATAACAAAGGTGGAAATTCTAAATGCAGAAATGTTGTTTTGTGTTATTAGTGTGTAGATGACAGTAGAGTACAGATATTTGGTTACTGTATAAAAGCACTTTTACTGTTGTGCAAAAAAAAAAAAAAAAAAGTTAATGTGAGGTTGTTTAGCCATGGAGCAATGGCCAGGCTGTCGGCTTCTGCAGTGAAATGAAATCCCCAAACGTCAGTATGATTTGATGTGGTGTTTTCAGGACAGGTCTGAGACACTAGCTGCACAGAACCTGGCTAGCTATATAATCCTACTGATTCCTTTCTAAATGCTAAAGTAAATGCACAGATTGAAACAAAGTAATCTATTTAGCCTAATCGCTGTTTTGAAACAAAGTATGGCTTATTAGAAGTGTAATTCACGTCAGATTTGTCATAGCATTTCTATAACATGAAAATAATGGATGGTCCGTTAGTATAGAGGGGGTGATGACATTGGGGCTTGGTTTGAATCATTCAGACTCCCCTATGGATTGGAAGTGTGCCTCCACAGCTGACAGCCTTGTTTTGCTCTGTATCCCATTCTTACAAACTGTATTTACTTGGCACCAATAATACACCAGGGGGGGAAGGCTGGTCAACAGTTCAGCTGGGTTTGATTAAATGTTTACTATGGTTGGTGATTATTTTGTGTGTTACAAAAGTGAGAGATGCATTTTTGCGAGGGAGAAAATGTTGCCTTTGTAACTGTACAGTAGCCTGTATTGGAAAAACAATACAATTTGCTATTCTTTAGTTTTTCTTCCTCCAATACAAATGTTTAAATGTAGAAACAAAAATGCCAAAGAATAAAAAGCACAGCAGATTTATAAATGTACAATCTGCTCTCTCACTAATGCACGATATAAACACAGCCCTGAATTTAAATGTTGACTTGTGGCCCAGAGTGTGTTTGTCTGGCCAGTTCAAATCCTGAATAGCACAGAGGAACTGATCCTGTTTCTTATAATACCCCCTTACGCACTGCTCCTCCTTGGCAGACTTGTTTAATCAGTCGCCATTGCGAAGAGGCAAGCTGTTTAACTACCCACTCATAGATCAAGGTGCATGTGATGTTTGACCAGAGGACGCAATTGTAGAAACCTGTGAAAAGAATGGAGTTGTGTTTCTCAATTCCTAAGAAACACTAAGCCAAGCAGAATGCGTGCTCCAGGCAATGTTTATTTACTTAACGTATGATGTAAAACATGTGGGTGCTTCTGCTTAAAAAAAAAAAAAAAAAAAAAGTTTGTTACTTTTAATTATTTTATTGTCAGTTTTACACTTAATATTCTGACTCTGGTTCATCCCAACTGCTAAAAGAAAAAACAACATACCTTAATAGGGTTAGGCTGTAACCTGGCAGATTGAGACCTGAAGTGTATTTAAAGTATACGCATTGGTGTGATGACATTATGGCCATTAAAGCCAGTCTAAATGTAATGGATGACATGGGTAATGCAAAAAAGAGTTGGGAAGTAAGGATTAGTTAGCTAAATGATTACTTTTTCTGCTTGTTGCAAAAGGGTCTTTCTCATTTTAGAGTTAACCGTTTAATAAATACAGAATGCTTGTGGGGCATATTGGATAGCTGTTTGGAATGACCCCACGTTAACATCCAAGACTCAAATAATGACCCAAGCTAGTATTGTAGAAATGTATTCTCAGAATGGGAGTGAAAGTAAAGAGGTTTTTTTTTTTTTTTTTGAGTCTGGTACAATGTAGTTAATAAGATGTGTGGTTTCACACTTGCAATCCAATAAGGAGACTGTCCTTGAGTTTAAATACATTGTGATCCCAATGATAATATCTATATATATATGTGCATGGATGTTGAAACAAAGATTAAGAAATGTTGTATAGATGACAGTAATAATTCTTATTTTATCTCAATGACTTCAATTGCATTTACCCCCCATAAGTGGCAACAACAGCCAGTAATTCCACAGGAGTGCTTATATCCTGCACTAACTTCAGGAAGGCTGTCTTTAAAAAAAACTTATAAGTTAACATGACACAGCTCTGACAGCAGCAGTTTGCAGGCACAGTAAGTCCTAAACAACCATCAACTATTTGAATTCTCAAAGGGAGAAAAAAAAACAAATCAACAACTTTGAACTGGTCATTGAGATAAAAATAAAAATGAAATAAGTGTCACTAAGGTAAAGGGATTAATTGCATTAAGTTACAGCTGCCTTGGGAGAAAAGAGGTACCAGTGAAGGTGAAATGAACAAAGGTTAAGTTCTTTCCTACAGAGTTACATGTGTACTGTATCGATGTGGGGAGAGGCGGTCCTGTTCTGTGGCTGGGCTGTGGTTATGATATAGACACAGTAGAACATGACTTTATTTCTCAGTTTAGGAGCCCTGCAGATGTCTGCTGATGGACACTGTGTTTTGCACAGATTTCTGGTGACTCTAGCAGTACCTGCTTAAAGTCTGTTAACAGGAGGAGTATTGTTGGTGCCAGTGCTCATTATTTTTCAAATGTAATGCTAATCCTTTTGATTTATCTTGTAAAACTTTTTAGTTTTGAGTAGGTTTGATTAACTGTAATGTAACATCACATTTTGTACAAAAACAAAACCACCACAAAAAAAAATCTGTGTGTTCGTCAAATGCATTCATCATCAGCTTCAAGTAACGCTGGACTGGAGAGGAAAGCCAGGGTGTTGAATGGACTTTCTGTGGCCTGGAGAATGGCTCTTGTAAAATATACATAAGCCTTTTTCATGTGGAGTGGGAAAAGAAAAGGCTTTCTGTTGCAGTATTTGTACATTTTCACTAAAATAGCAGCTTAAAAGTTGTATAACTGCTTTTGTGATGCCAGTTTCCGTGTTTTAAGTGGGGAAAGTTGATTCGTGACCTTCTTTGCTTTGTGCTGTGTACGCCTGATTTCTGGAAAAAATATATATATAAGGAAACCTTTTTTTCTCACGCAGCTAAGAATGAGCTGTTAACACATACACAAGTGCACAAGCACTTGCTTGATTTTGTTTCAGTATCAATAAATTGTGTTTCTTTTGAGGAAAAATCTGTTTCTGCCTGGAAGTGAGTTGAAGACAACATTCATGACTCCTTTTGTTTTGTTGCAAGGGGAGTCGTTGCTGCACAAAAACACAAGTGTTTCCGTAGGAGAGAAACCTTTACCTATGGCCCAGGGGGGAGAGAGAACAAGAGTGAGAGGAAGGGAAAAAGCACTTTTTAAAGAATGTTTTCAAATACTGACCATCTTGTGTTGCCCCATTTGAAGATTTCCTGATTATGTCTCATTTGTTTCCACCCCCCCCACGTTCTGTTCCAGTTGAGGAGAGTTGTATTTGCTGCTCGCACCTTGTTCCTTTAGATGGAAGTGTCCTGTTTTGCTCGCGGTGCAAGAAGCAGGAAAACATCTTAAGAGTTTCTTTTTAAAAAAAGAAAAAAAGTTGCAAGCCTGACCTGCTGGTGTTTGTCCAGTGTTTACGAAGAGCCCCGATTTGAGTTTTCTGTGTTTTGTCGACACATGAGATGTGGCCTTTTGTGCCCTTTCTTAATTTGAGACAAGGGAATATCCTGACAAAAGCCCTGCTGTTGGTCTTGCACATTTTAAAACACAAATAACCTGTGGTACTAAAAAAAAAAAAAGTTGCCACAACGTTTGCCTGTGCTGCTGTGAAACAACCTTGAGATCCTTGCCATCACTTTTATCTTTCCATTTGGAGGTGATATGTTTGTGTTTTGACCTGATTTCCAGTTTCGAGGATCAGTTTAAATGTTACGCCCTTTTTTTTTTTTGTTTGTTTCTAAAAATGGAAGGAAGAGGAGGTCCTGATTTGATAGCATTTTATTTTAAGCACCTTTGCTTTTTTTTTTTTTGGTTTTCAGTGCCTTTATTTTGACCAGTTGGCAATCCTGTTCCCTGCACAATGATGTTTCAAGTTTGGAAAGTGCATGCACCCTGTTGGGTTTTTTTTTTTTTTTTTTTTTTTTTTTACCTGGCAACCAAAAAGCACATTCTCAGTTCATGTAACATCACCAGCTCCTTGCTAGTAGTGTTGTCATTTTTAGGAAGTTGGGGAAAAAATAAATCCCACCGCCTTACTGCTTAGTCACTGTTCTACAGGGATCCCTGGTATCTGTGTTTGCTGTTCCCTGTGAAACGTGTGAGCTCAGCTCAACTTCCTGGGCTGAGGTTTGTACCAGTGACACAAAAAGCACAAGAGGAAGCCTAAGCAGCATTGCACCATCCATGTCTTCAAAAATATGCTTGCTTTACCATCCTAGCTAGAAGTTAACCAGTTTGTCACCTAAAGCAGTCACCTGGAGACGTCTTGCGTGCTGCTGTTGAGATCCTGAAGTTCTTTCCTAACAACGGATGATGAAATGGCCTTTGTTTCTGCTGGTATTTAACAAGAAGATGGCTTTGAAGCAGCTTTTGTTTGTATCCAGGAGGAGCATGTGGGCGGTTTAATGCCTGCAAGGTAGTATGTGGGCTGGTGGAGTTTATGTGGTGTTAAGCAAGCAACCAAAGGTAAGGTAAACAAAAAAAGAAAACTAATAATCAAGGGGCCTGGGAATTAAGATGTCTTGATTTTTTGCAAAACTGCAAAAAGATCTTCAAATTTTAGTTAAGCAGAAAAGGTTTGAATTGACACTTTTTTTTAAATTTATTTTTTTAATTGCTAGCTTTTTTAATTAAAAGCTTCTATTTCCAGTATGTGGGCTGTACACGCACTGAAACCAGCAATATCTGCCATGCCTCAAATCACAAAAAACGCATCTGTAAAAACTCAGGTAAGATGGGAACATGACTTTCATAATGCCAGCCTGTACACTATTACATAAGATTAGTGAAATTAATTTCCGTGTATTTTATGAGCTTCAGAATGGTTATCACTGCTTAACTTGCATTCGTAATGTGTTCTGAACTTTATAACTTCTTAAGAAGCACAACAGTTTAGCTCCTCCGTGGCTGAACGTGCTTCTCCATTGATTGTCGTTATCATGCAGCGTGTGTGTGTTTTGCTCATCGGATAACAATCCATTAAACAGCACGTCCAGGCAGGTCTGTATCTAGCAGATTAGCTGGGAGCCAAACAAACCTATCATAACGTGTGTAAACTAACCTATGAAAAGAACAGGAGCGACATGCAAATAACTGATGCCTTTTAAAACTGGGCGTGTAATCCTGTGTCTCAATTTAAAGATCCACTTGGTATAGGTATGAAATAAGAGATTTCTGTATTCCTGTTATTGTTTAGACTCGCTTTGTGTATCATTTTCAGTCATCCACATCCTGGCGACTTTTAAACCCTCAATTGATCTCTCAAATTATTATTATTATTATTTATTTCTTAGCAGACGCCCTTATCCAGGGCGACTTACAATGGTTACAACATATCACATTATACATTATTTCACATTTTTTACAGATATCACATTATTTTTACATACAATTACCCATTTATACAGTTGGGTTATTACTGGAGCAATCTAGGTAAAGTACCTTGCTCAAGGGTACAACAGCAGTGTCCCCCACTGGGGATTGAACCCACAACCCTCCGGTCAAGAGTCCAGAGCCCTAACCACTACTCCACACTGCTGTATCTAGAATAGATGTCTAATCTCTAGATACGTTAAAGTGTAACCGTTCACCTGGACTCAAGGCAGGTTGTTGCAGGGGGGACAGACTAATGGCTGCACTCTGGTGTACCAGATGTATTCAGAGATTAAACTGAACGCTCTTTTGATCCCACAAAGGTGCTTTAGTTAAAACATGGTTAACAAATTAAATCTAAGCAAAGTACACATTTATTCAAGATAACTGATATTTCATACCCAGTTTCTCATCAAGGGTTTGATATCACTTTTTTATTTTTTTATTAATCTCAACACAAGCCATCATAATCCATGAAAAGAAGATAGTTTACAGACAATAGTTTAGTACAGCACAGCAGCTGCGTGCTTGAAGAATAGTCCCTCCTATTTATTTGATTATTTTGTAAAGCTAGTGTTTAACGGTAAGTTAAGAAACGCTGTGATGTTTTAAATGCCTTCAAGTAGAATTCCGTCCTGGGTAGTTCCATATGTTCTGCCTTGTTACTAAACTAATTGCAACACAATTCAGCGCTGTATTCATATAACATCAGGGTGCCAGTAAATGCGTAGGAGTATGACCCTGAAAGTCTCAACGGGATAGGGCAATCAATCATGGAGGCGGTTCTTTTTTTTTTTTTTTTTTTTTTTTGATCCTGCACCCATTTTTAACGCAACTTAAAAATGTCCAGTTCCACACAACCATTTGAAAGGTTTCCATGGAAGGGAAACAATTTGGGGAAATTCACTTCTAAAAGGCTTTTCTTCAGTGTCCAGAAAAAAAAAAGCATTTCCACAAGAATTTCCCCGCGCACGGAAACTCTCTGTCTGATTATGAGACGTATCCTATTGTAAGTGCACAGTCCCTTTACACTGCAAGGGCAAATCGTTTGCTGCTGTTTTTGTTTTTTTTTAAGCACTGCTTTTAAACCAACAAACTTGCCGTGGTGTTGGAGAGACACTGCTGGATAGAACCACAGAGATGCAAATTGCTGGTAGTTACCCAAGGAAGGCTGTGTTTGGAAAATGAGTCAGGAAACCAGGATTGTCAATAGTTTGCTGCTTTAAAAGCATGCCATAGGAGGGTCGTGAAGGTCCGGTGTTAATTAATTAACCCTGAACTAAAGGGCCAGCCCTCTCTCTGTTCAGTCCAGGGCTGGTGCAGAGACTCCCCAAAGTATAGGCAGCTTATTTTGCCGCATGGTGTGGTAGTTTTGTGATGGTTGCAGCCCTGTTTATTGTATGTGCTTTTACTTACAGTATTATAAACTGGGCTCTTTTAATGCTGAGTATGAAACGAGCTCCTGGGGATTTGGCTGGCAGGAGGTGAAACCAGCTCTTGTGTTCATTTTGCTTTAGAGTTAAAGAAAGCTGCCTCAGCTTATTTAAATAGGCAGTGGTTTCTGCTAAAAGGGGCTCCATTAGTAGCAAGCAATTTAGTGCATTATCTGTTTTCCTTAAATATACCACACAACAGTGAGCGAGTGGAGAAGATGATAAAGCCTAAGGCATCCAGCCAAACACAGGCAGTGTTTGATGATTTTTATAGAGGTTTCCCTTCAGGGCTCTCGCTGGATATTTGTTGAGTAATGATCCGCCGCTGGGAGCCCATGTAGATAGCTGGTAGGGATATGCAGGTGAGTATCATGGAATGCAGTTGTGTTTTGTTTGGTAATTGTAAACGGGACCAGAGCAGCTTAAAGTAAGCAAACCAACAAAGCTGCCCTCCAGCAAGGCTGTTTTCATGTTTCACAAGGTGTGGCTGTACAAGGTATTTGCACCAGTGGCTGCAAGTCATTCATCTTTCAAAGGCTTGCAGAGCAAAGGTTAGTAATGTACAAACCAAGTTTCATCAAAGTTGGGTAAGTGGTTCCTTACTTACATACATACATACATACACCCACACACACACGTTTTAACAGTTTGCTGCCCCAGACTGCAGTGTTATGCCAGCTCCCTTGTGCTTGAGTGCATCACAGCAGTGCGTTGACTTTTGGATTTCGCACACTATAGCATCTGTTTGTGTTTTTTTTCAGGGTCTTAACTGCTCTGGGCTGGTCTTCCAAATACCCCGACTGGATCATTGAGAGAGGTAGGTGAGTACAAGCTCTCTGTGTTAAATACATCCCTTTGTTTTCTGAACCTGAGGTGCGATGAGCACAGTCTGATGTCACTTTCCATTGTATTTGTAGATGGCGATTATCCATTTTTATCTTATTCTTTGTATGAAAGTGTTAGAAATAGTGACGTTTTAGTTACGAAGGAAGTTGAATTTATTTGATTGACTGTTAATATTTAATAAAGTGCTTTGTACAAAAAAAAGTGTCTGTTCTATCATTTAAAATGTTGAATAAAGGCTCCAGTTTTTTCAACCAGGATCTGCATCAAACACTCGATTAAATTAATGTCCATGGCCTGGTAGAAATATAAACGACTGAATCTGAATTAGATGGTAAGCCAGCAGAAAACACAGCTGCACCTTTCTTCAGGTATATTACTAAAATGAATGAACAACGACTCTGGCATAGTTAACAAAAATGTATTGCCTTCAGCCGTCTCCTAAAAAGGACAAAGGACCCACCAGCAAGAGGGGACGAAACAATCTCTTTTTACATTTATTTTTTCCTTGGCATTCCCTTAATTTCCAGTGCTGTAAATGCCAGGTTAGACCAAAATCACCCGGGACCATTTCAGACAGGAAATCCACGCTTTTCTAAACACAGTACATGACAAAAATAACCAAAAAAACCCCAACCAACCCTGTATTAAAAAACCATCTCCAGTATAGTGACCGTGTTGAACAAGTCATGTGTTTTCTTCCCCAAGACCCCTGAATAAAAAATAATACAAAACACCCCTTGTAGACAAATGTCAATTTCAGGTGGTCACCTAAGTGGCAGTTCAAATCAGGGCTGACTTTATATAATGTACATTTTTAGCCATTATTAACATTTCAAAAAAAAAAAAAAAAAGTTAAGTTGTCCACACTATAACGGGTTAATATTCATACACATATTACCCATTTCAGTAATCTCATACACATTAGAGAACAGTTTGTTTTTTTGCAATATTATATAATGTACAAATTACATTTTTATATATAAAAAAAAAAAAAAATACTGGCCAGAAGATTGTGATGGAGTATGGCTGTCTCTTAAGTTCTTACAGCTCACCAGTAGAGGGCAGATCACACTAAAGGATGATGAGGTCTATAAAAGTTAACTATTACTAGGCAACTCGCTGTCCGTCACAGGCTGCAAACATGCAGGTGGAGGTACTTAATGTGTTTGTTTTTGTTTGTTTGTTTTTTACATAAACTCACATAACATGAAAGTAGCTAGCAACTACATTCCAAACAGCAAGCAGCAATTCACAGCTTCAGCTGTAGGATACACTAGAGGGCTTGTCCTCCCTGGCTTCCCCATCTACCTCGCAGCTCCAGCAAATGTTCTGTGCACAATCGTTACAAATCATATCCTTGAAAAATTCCTAACACCCTCATCTAGAGTTATTTTAATGCAAAATGGATATCGGGTGCAAATACTAGTGTGCGCTGTGAAAGGGGGTCCTATCGTCCAGCCTCCATGGGGCTGTGTGGTGTGAGACCACAGTGCACTCAAATACATTAAGGAATATCCCGTAATCATTCGGAGCAGTGTATATACTGTAGTTAGTTGCAAACCTCCAGATAACAGAGTATAACAAAATATATAACCATGAAATGCATCTCACAAAGAATCATTGGTAAGAATTACACAGTTGTTGGTCTCTTACACACACACACACACATATATATATATAGTTTACTGTTAAATCTTGAGGTTCTGTATTTTCAAGGCAACATAATCTAGTGTTTATCAACTGTACTGTACTCATGTACAGCAGCAAATGTAGTGCAAAAATATGACTGATCTTGTTTCATTGTTGTAGTGTTTCACATGCAAAAAACTGAATTAGAAGTAGTATGTGTGAAAGTGTATGCTATTACCACATCATCACTGGTGCCCTTCTGTTTGACTGAAGATTGTTTGGTTCTTGGATTTTGAATAGGTTATATCAATTTGCATTTGCAAAGTAAAAATAGGGCATTCAAATCATGAAAGCAGTGTTTAGACCCAAGTTCATGAAGCAAGTCTAGTTAGAGATTCTTGTTTCTGTTGCAATTTAATTCTTGCCCATTCTATAAACAAGTTTAATTTCCCTTCCTGTACTTAGCTTCAGTTCCGTATGTTCGCTGTGCTGCTTATACATCAAAATATACCTCTCGTGCCAAGAAGAAACTATATAAAAACAGCAAGGAACATCAGCCAATCATGGGACACTCTTAATCTGTCAGTCACATGTTAAAATGACCAGTACATCACAGTGGTATGTTGCTGGTGAATCTTGTGTTAGTGCTGTACAGACATAGATCATGCTGATGCTAAAAATGCTTCATAAGATTACCTCCCGACTTTCACTAAGGCACTTTCTAACCCTATACTGGAGCAATGTCACTGCCTCAGTGTCTAGCACTGAAACGCTAACGAGTTTCAGCTCAACTCATTCAGAGCAAACTAGAAGCAAGTTGCCCTCGAACCCGAAACAGACACGTTAGCGTTCACAAGTTTAAGAAGTTGTGCAATAAAAGGGTGCATTTGGCTCAAACTTGGATTATAACAAACAATGACGGATTAAAACCAAACAGAATTGATTTTTGCTGTGAAGGATTATAATTTCTTGAAGAACATAGTGATGGCTCTCAAATGCAGCGTGGGTGAAGGAAAGACCTTGGTTTAAGCCAGTTCCCACTGGGTCTATTTTTGGCAGGGTCACTCTCTCCCTTGGTTCTCCAAAGAGTTCAGTCTGACCTCTCGGTTTGCTAGGGCCGTGCCAGTCCATTGTGCGCAGCCTCCGAGATGAAAGTGCCGTTAGTCTTGCAGTCTGTTTCCCTGGCCAGAGCCTCTGCTTCTCTCTTGGCTTTCCACCTCCGTGCCAATGGCTCAAAAAAGAGAGAGATCGAGGAGAGAAGGTAGCAGGCACCCGCCAGGTAGAAGGAGCAGTCATAGGTTTGTGTGTAATCATACAGCCAGCCTGAAACAGAACACAAACCACAGGCTTTAGAAAAGCACCAGACTGCTACATCCTGTTCTTTTCCTTCTTTCTTTGCATGACTCAAACTGCAATACCAACTGTATCCATCTGCAATATACTGCTATGGATACCAAAAGATTTGCATCACCTAGAATTATAGGATTGAGACAGAAAAAAAAACTATATGAACATAATTTTGATATTTTATTTAACATCGTGTAATCAAAGAAACAACTAAATTATATCACACAAGTTTACCGGAAGCCATAATAGTAGTACAGCATTTCATGTTAGAATGGGAAATGTCACATTTTTTAGTTTTTCATGAAGTATATCCAGAACTACAAAGCGGTATGTAATTCAATATGTTAACGTAACATTATTCAGCAGGTTTCATTCGACTTTACCTTGCAACATGAGTGAATTACAGTAATGTCCAAGCATGCACACATAAATAGATTCGTCAGACCATATGGTATTCTGAGCACATGATGACTTGGCAGGGGAAAATGTTGAGGAAATGTGCTCCTGTAGACATGCTATCTTTAAGATGGCAAGAAAAAAACCTGCTGTCTAAATTAAGACACATTCTGAAATGTTTCATGGATTCCCGGATAAGGTGCTGGGGTGGAACTCAAATCTGCACACGGATCGGTTTTGCAAACAAATAAGGTCCCCTGGACACAGGGTGTTAAAATACAAGCAGCAGAACAACTGAAATCCTAACAGCTTCCTGTATTCCAATAAGGGCTGTTTAAGAACATACACCGTACCTCTGTCTGACGTTTGCAGTTGTGTAACTATGTATTATCTACTACAGCTATAGTCAAAGGCTTTGCATCCCCCTGTAGAATTAACTCATTTTGCTTCATAAAGTCGAATGAAACCTGCTGGATAATGTTATGTTAACATATTGAATTACACACATTTCCATATCTTTACTTTTGGCCATAGCTGTAGAAGGGGCCGGGTGCCTACAGACAGCTTAATGCTAGAGGCAGAGCTATTATTGACATAGACCCCGACTGAGGCTGTTTTTCTGATGTGATTTATTAGCTCTGAGCCTGCGGCACGGTAACAGATTCTCATTACAAGCAGAGTGGCTTTGCTTACAACCTCCTCTCATGTGAAGACAGCATCAAAATGCATCGGTAGTTATTTCCAGGAACCGGCCAGCATGTTGGCTTGGATTTTATCCACTTTTGGCATGTACGCAGACACATGGGGAGTATGAAATTCCTGCAGGTCAAATATAGGTTGTGGACATGGCCATTTTATATTACGTTACATATTTCGGCAGTCTTTTGCAATTAAAGATGTTTAATACAGCTAGGGGCAAATGTTTTGCATCACCTAGAATTTTAGGGTTGAGACATCATTAAAAAAAAACAAAAAAAAAACTATATGAACAAAATTTTGATCTTTTATTTAACTTCATATAATCAAAGAAATTAAAAAATGATACAGCAAAAGTCTACCGGATAGTAATAATAGTACAGTACTTTCTGATTTCGAAATGTCACTTTTTTTTTGGCAGTTTTTCATTAAGTATATGGAAAACTAAAAACGGTGTGAAATTCAGTATTATTATTCAGCAGGTTTCATTCGACTTTATGAAGCAAAATTATACAATTCTATGGGGTAAAACTTTTGCCCATAGCTGTATTTCTAGTGGTATATTTTCTTGAAGTACTTTTAATTTAGCCCTGAGTGTTCATTAGATATGGATGAATTTCATGCTGTACACATACAGACTGAAGAGCAAAGTATTTTAGGGAATGAAATGGAAACCTAACTCTGTACCATGACAGAGGGGTCACTGAGTTCCACTCACCTGCAGTGGGAGGTCCTGCGAGACAGCCGAGCCCCACAAAGAACATGGAGAACCCCATCGAGCTGGCAATCCGATGCACCCCAACCAGGTCCACCTGCACAGAGCACAAACACGCACCCTGCTGGTTAGAACACCACACTGCAGCAGCACCCTGCGCACACACATTTTTCTAGCACACAAAGCTGTCGGGAGCCCGGAGATATTTTTGTTGCATTTTTCTATGGGTAATGCTATCTAAGCACGCTATAAAAGAAAAAAAAAACCACACAAACGATGTGTGCGGTTTATAGATCCCAGATGCTGCGGCACATGTTTCCTGTTTAAATCTTCAAGCAGGCAGCCCCTCTCGAAGGTAGGAAGAAAACTAGCTGGCGGATAGCAGTAGCATACAGTCGGACAGCTTGGAGCAGCCTTTACCCTAGACTGAATTCCCTTCCTGCTGCACTGGGTTCAAAAGGGAATGGCTTTTAAGAGCGCACCGCTAGGTATAGTGACAAGTTCATGTACGACAAAGGGGGCTCTCAGGAACTAGCAGTTCATAAAGCCAGTCCCTGGTGTGTCTAAACAGGTTTTTTATTTGAGTTTTAATCTGAACCCCAAATATTCAATTCTGCATTGGTTTCCGCAGAAATTAACTAGACCGTCAGTGAAACTGCACATGCAAATAGTTGTTTTAAAAAATATGTATCAGTATTTTTTTTTTTATATAAGGCACGTGCAGACGTATTATTAACATAATCATTCCGGTAATTCTTACCCAATATGTATTACTGTCACTTTGTAGGTTTTCTATTTATAACTAGATAAAGCTGCGCATATTAAGTTAAAGGTGTCTGATTTTTAAGGGTGTTTTTTTTTCATTGCTGTCTGTTCTTTTCCTATGACTGTCATGTTTTCAACGTCAAGTGCTTTCTGTCTTTAACCTCTTAAAGCTGACCAGAAGTGTAACATGGAAGTATCTGCAATGATCAATCAAATAAAAAAAATAAAAAAAATCCATTTCACCTTCACCACAAAGTGCACCTGCTTCCTATAGGAAAATGTGAGCCTTCGTACTCAATCCAATTGACTGGAAATGAATCGTCAGCTCAAAGCAGTTTACACCATGTGGAGTGTGTTAGGGTCAGGGTCACTATATCCTATTGCAGCACAACGACTCACAAATGGGCTTTCTTGCTTGTTTTATGCCATTGTTTCTTTCTTACATTGATCTTTTGTTCTTCAAAACAGGACCCAGTGTGTTTTGTTAGCTGTTGCTGAATTATCCAGAGGCTCTGATCGATGCTTTATCTGCGCTCTACAGCCCTTTGAAGTGAACAGCGCTCTGGAAAGCCTGCTTTTGTGAGCTCAAACAACCTGTCCTGCAGAGAACATGTTCCTATATAAACAAATCCAGATATTAAATGACCTCTTTCAACCACCGGGGGGTGATGACTTTGCTTGTGGCCCCACAGCCCAATTCTGAACTCAGGCACTTGGTGAAAGTTGCTTGAGAGTCTCGAGGATCTGCTGAGCAGGTGCGTAACACAAGCCAGATGTCAAGTGGATGGAACCCGAGTTTCCAGGGTTGGAAAGCAACGCCCTGTCTGCTGAGCTCAAGCAGCGAGCCTCCGTCAGTGGAATGATCAGACAAGTCCTTATACAACTCCACTGGAGGAGCATAGGGCTAAAGAGTCAGAGGTTATAGTGGACACAGAGACGGCTTCAGTGACACATGAAACATCTCAAGACCTCACCACGTCTGGACTGCATGTTCAGACAGCTGAGCTTCTGACAGCGAGCCTCTCTGTTTGTTCCCTTCATAGAGTCTTGTTACAGGACAGAGCTACCCCGACACACACCCAAAGACACATATATTCACAATTACAGATATAGATAGCTAGAGAGCCATACATAGATACACTGATATGCGAATGGAATTTTTTTTTTTTTGTAGAAAGATAGGCAAGGAGAGAACCGGTTCACCCTTACAGCCTTTTGACACGACGTTGTTACTGTCTGATGGGAACTGCTTATGAACTGCTTATGAACAAGCTGTATTTCAAGCTACTTCGTTTTAAAACAAATAAATAAACAGAACAATCAAATGCTTGATATTGCAGATTCGTGAAGAAGCGCGATCCGGGGAAGAAAAACTAGAGTAGACGAACCATTTCACTTTGTTCCAGGCCTGTTCCAAACCAAATCACACCTCCATCCAGTCCCTAAAGTCATGATTTCATTTGACCTGTTAAACCTGGAGTCCAGGTTGAATATCACGAATAAACGGCAGTCAAACCGCAGGTCACAGTGGTTTAATAGCCGGTCAGTGCTCACCAGAACTGGAAGCAGCAGGGCCATGTAGCCCCCGCAGAAGATGGCGTAGAAGACCGCGTAGATCATGAGCTGGCTGTAGCTGGTTGCCAGCGGCGACAGCAGGTTGACCAGGCCACAGAGGATGAGGTAGGCCTTGTGGTAATGGTACTTGTGGACAAGGTTCCGATCGGTCATCCATCCGGACACAAGCTGGGAGACCGTCTCGGTGATACCTGGAAGGGAGAATTCCATGGTCAACCCTGCTGAACCTCTCCCAGCAACTCAGGGTGGGCTGAAGACCAGCAGGAGCGGAACATCTAGCGCAGGGCTTGAAAACCTGCCCTACCTACCAGCTCTGCTCAAGACAGACCAGAGCAGCATCAGAGGCAATTTGGATAACAGAGGTTTGAGCCCTGCCCTACTGTATGGATGCTGCGCCTTTAAAATAAGAGGAAGTAGTACGGGCCAGAAACACTTGACAGGACGGGATGAATTTCAAGACCACACTGCTGGAGCCCTCTGAGCTCTCCTTCTGAAACGTGTACAGCAGCGCTCCGCACAATACTGATGGCCTAAGATGAGGGACCAAATGGAGGTTCTTAATACCAGGGTCTAATTGAATGACTTACGCAGCGGTGGAACTAAACACGGGCGTCCTTTAAATACTCTCCTGGAGATGGAGGGTTTATTTGACTCCCCACATCACTAAAATAAAGGGTTATGAGGTATTAGGGATCCACTGATATTAAAATAGACTGTGCTGGTTAATTATTTTAAAAAATAAATCATAATTAGTCCCTCAAAACCCTAATGTGATGTTGATGTACAACTTGAATAGGTTTGCTATTTACTCCGATATAGAGATCCAGAGAGGAATGGGTTTGCTGTTTAGTCTCCATGCTGAATCGGTGCCCTCTGCTTTCATTAGCCTTTAATTAAAACGGTCCGAGTAAATGTTACAAACTCGACTGTGCCGTTGCAATGCCAGCGAGGCAGTCAAACCACCCAGTACTGTCTATAAAGCCATGCAGTTCAAACACTGAAGACAATGCAAGTTCAAAGAGTGGTGGAAAAGAGTGTTAGGAGGGGCAGTGTTTGAACTGCATGGCTTTATAGACAGTACTGGGTGCTTTGACTGCTGTATATGCCTTGCCTAGTTCAGCTTTAAGACTGGACGTTGCTAAGTAGGCAATTTAAAAATAAAAAAAAGCCGGGTCATCTATTATGTAAAGTTGTACAGCGCTTAGAAAACTCATTCTCAGTCTACTGGCAATGCTCCTTCTCTCCATATTCCCAGTCAGTTTATTAACCTCAGGAAAATTCCGGACTCCCTGTCCCCATGGCAGCAGAGGCGCTCCGAAGCGGTTGCCTAGCAACCCTGGAAGAGAGCCAGCAGTGGCCAGAGCTACGGTCTGTTTACAAACCTCTCTGCCTGGCAGCGAGGGCTGAAAGGAGCCCTTTGAGTCAGAGAGCGAGCTGGCGGGCCTCGGTGCTCTCTGAAGAGCTTCACACGCAGATGCAATCCGAGCACGCTCTCTCGCACACAGACAGCTCATTGTGAACACCTCCCAGCACTGGGGTCACCAGCTTCTCAGGATAGCCAGGCTCCCCCTCCTATCCTGTGCTGTATGACAGGACCCCACAGGGCTGGCTCTTTGATGCCAGTTGGACGGCACTCTGCCAGCAGGGCTAGCAATGGACACAGTGCACTGGGTAGCTGGTGCATGGAAGACTAACCACCTCACATGCTTGGGCACAGTTTTGTCTCCTGTCTCCATAGCAGCATTTAGCCTTTTTGTTTTGCATATTTTTGCAGTTGCTTCCATGGCCGAGCTCGTAGACTGGGGGCCACTGCAGCACTGTAAAACCATGGTAAGGCACAATGATGCCTGGTATAAGCATGGCAGAAGCTAGCTGGATTGATCAAAGCCAATATCGACCCACAGAGCTATTTCTAACTAGGAATGCCACTACGCTACAGCGCTGCATGCATGCAGACACTCAGAAATCCATACATTTTATTGACAAGAACAGGCTGTTAGATTTAATTTCAGCCTTAATGCAGCTCATCAACAGATAATTTAAACCAGGGAAACAGACATTGGCGGGAGATTGTGTTGAGTTGAAAGAGGATATCCATGCATAGTGGCTCTCCAAAACCAAAACCAACACACTTTGCGACTTAAAGTCTACTATCACGGCTGAGGTGAGCCTAGCTCTTTTGCACAGTGGTAAAGACTTTTCCATTAGGCGAGTGGTAAGGACCTCCTTTTCACTTCACTCACCCGCCACCGAGATGATGAAGGAGGCATCCATGGGGTCAATATCGAGAGTCTCAGCCCTGGCTGAGAGGTGGAAGTAGGGGATGAAGTAGGCGAGCTGGCTGAAAACCACAGACCAGGTGTAGATGCAGAAGAAGGGATCCTTCAGCAGGGAGAAGTCTAAGATCTTGTTAGTTTGCGTGGGATGCTGTGGGTCTGCTTTACCAACCAGCAACCCGCTGGCATTCGGCCCCAGGAAGACCTGGCTCTCTTCTGAAGGGAGGTCTCTCTTTTCAGCCTTGCAGTTGTTATTGCTGACGTTCTCGTCCTGCCCAAGGCTGCCATTCGGGCTCACCGCTGGGGTTTGGGGGAGTTCGGGGTCCCCAGGCTTTTCAGTCGCAGTGACGTCCCAGGTGGTCCCTGAGGTGGCAGTGTGGACGGCGTTGCCATGCTTTATAACGCCGCCCCTGTTGAGGCAGTTCTGAAAGCGGACCTGGTCTTTGACCAGTCCCTTGTATTCACAGGGAATGTCTTTCTGAATAGACGGGGGAGGTGGGCTCCAGGGTTCACTCCCCTTGAGATTGATTGGCCGCAGCAGCATCGCCGTGGCAACTAGGTTGAGCATGAGAGCACTCAGGATCAGCAACGCTCCTGCAAATAATAACAATAACAAAAAAAAATACAATGATTCGCCAGATCAGTGGAAAAGATCTTAAATATCAATAAAATGCCCTTTGCCAGTCGGATTAAGCCCATGCTGTAATACGTGATGTGCGTTTTAGACTAAAATACTTAACGGGTTTAGTTCCAGCAAAACTGATTATGTATAACCTGAATTTATGACCTAGTTTAAATTTGGCATGGCCTCAATCCGAACAATATATTGGAGAGCAGGGCCTGTGTTACTGAAGCAATATCACCGTATGAAACGGTGCAAAAAGCACATGAGAAAGAATTCAGCCCTGGAAGACGGGATCGGAAACCATACTTTTAATATTCTCCTTGAATTAATCAGGTCGCTGCCAGGGATCTGAAGCAACTTGAGGGCCGATCAATACTGAAATCGCACCAGACAGCAGTCTGATTGATTCCACAGCCAGTTCAACCCAGGATACTGCCTCCCTCCGGGCAGGGCGAGGGCAGGACGAGGGCAGGGCGTGATTGGACTCTCAACCGTGTGTTAACTGGTTTGTTTTTCTATGAACTTAGCTCTGCCTCAGAGACCCCACGGATGCTGTTGAAATGACAGCCCTGCCAGATTCTGTTTGTCTGCTTTACTTGTGGTGGATCCTGAAGATCCTGTAGCACCATTTCAGCAGAAGTCCACCTCAGTTCATGATCCCAAGGGTTAGAACTAGACCCATCCTCTTTTTCTGCTTGTTTTGCAACTCCTACTGTATTATTTCCAACTGCCTTTTAGCTACAGATTGGTTTATCCAATTGAAATAAGACAGTTTGTCTGAAATTCTGTGACATCATGGACCCAGCTATATCAAACAATGATCATTGTGTGGTACAACTGCATTTTCGTGATACTGGCACCTGACTGGTATTGAAGGCTATATCTTGGAAACAACTTGGGCAGTTTGACCGTGGCGCACTTTGCCCCTTACCTTGCCATCCGTACTGCTCCAAAAGCAGCTGGGTGAACGGTGCCAGGGCAAAGGTCAGACCCATTCCAGAGCGGCCGATGGCATAGGCCGTCGCCAGCCTCTTTTTGAAGTACCGCGCTGTCATGACAGAGGAGGCCTGATACAAGAAAGAGAAGCCGATACCTGAGGGAAAAACAGAGAGGGGGCGGCGACATGGCAAGCGTGAACGAGTCATCCTTGCAGCAAATATTTCCAAAGGATTTGTTTAAAGCAATCCTGTCTGTCTCGTTTATTACAACACTACTTCAGTAAATGCAGACTACAGGCTCGTTTCACAGCCTTGGACTGCTTTACCTAAACTAACATCAGTTGGTCCGAGGTTAGTGATAATGGGGTGGTATGAAACCAGCCCAATAAGGGTATCATGTCCAGTACTAGAAAACAGTATGAGGATAGTTTCATATGCCAAGATTGGAAGACTCAGTGTGCTATGCGGACCGCTCGTTTCATACTTACCTACTATAACCCCCATGCTGATGCAGAGGAACACAATGCTGGTGGCCAGGAGGCTCAGGAGGAAACCGGCACTGACCAGGAGAGCCCCCACGATTGAGGCCCAGCGGTACCCCAGCTTCCCACAAGCCACCGAGGCAAGAGGTCCTGAAGAGGCACAAGAACAGAGTCATCAGTGTGGGGACCATAGAGGAAGAGCGAAACTAGAGTAGGCTTGGTCATGGAGCAGGGAATGCTGGGACAGCAGGAGTGTACAACTGAAATGCAAGCGAAGGGACTGACACCAGCACGGGAAACATGAATGAGTCTTTTGCACGTGAAGATGGCACCATGTTTCAGTTCAGTTAAATGGTAGGTGGGGTTGAAGACTCACCAGCAGAGAGGCGCAGGCAGGACATGATGGAGCCGACCCAGCTGATCTGCTCGGAGGAGCCCCCGAACGCATCCTGGAACGCCACGAAGAAGATCCCAAAGGTCTTCAGACTGCCCATCACCAGGACATTAACCTGCAGAGCAGCAAACCACATCGAGTAACATAGAGCAGGAGTGGGGCTCCCACACAACCAGCACACAGACTCAACAACGAGAGAGAGAGAGAGAGAGAGAGAGAGAGAGAGAGAGCAGGAGTGGGGCTCCCACACAACCAGCACACAGACTCAACAACGAGAGAGAGAGAGAGAGAGAGAGAGAGAGAGAGAGAGAGCAGGAGTGGGGCTCCCACACAACCAGCACACAGACTCAACAACGAGAGAGAGAGAGAGAGAGAGAGAGAGAGAGAGCAGGAGGGGGGCTCCCACACAACCAGCACACAGACTCAACAACGAGAGAGAGAGAGAGAGAGAGAGAGAGAGCAGGAGTGGGGCTCCCACACAACCAGCACACAGACTCAACAACGAGAGAGAGAGAGAGAGAGAGAGAGAGAGAGAGAGAGAGAGAGAGAGAGAGAGCAGGAGGGGGGCTCCCACACAACCAGCACACAGACTCAACAACGAGAGAGAGAGAGAGAGAGAGAGAGAGAGAGAGAGAGAGAGAGAGAGAGAGAGCAGGAGGGGGGCTCCCACACGACCAGCACACAGACTCAACAACGAGAGAGAGAGAGAGAGAGAGAGCAGGAGGGGGGCTCCCACACAACCAGCACCTTGTCTGTTTGGAACAGGTAAGACCAGGGCACAGCCAGTGGTTCCTATTTAAACGTTTTTTTTTTCTGCCATGTTACCTCTTTTCTGTATTATTGTTTAAACGTAATCTGTTCTGAACCACTTTTACATTAAACTACGTAGCCTAAATAAACCACAGCCATGTGCACGGTGTATAACAGATAGGTCACTTATATATGTCACAGACATTTATTTCTACAGGAAATTTGAACTGGACCTATTCACAAACCTGTGTTTTTTTTTGTTGGATTAAATAAAGTTTGGTATTCATTAAACTTTTCTAGACTGGGGTGCCTTTCTTTAACAGCAGAACAACTTCATGAATATCAAACTTTACTTTCGTCATCATTAAAAAAAATATATATTTAAAAAACTCACGTTAAAGCTTTTTGAATTGGGTTTGCAGTATTTATTAGGCAAGTCCAGTGGATGTGGAGGATAGCCTTTACAACCAGGGCCTCCAGCTGTCTGGCCTGGACCGTGGAAACCGACCTGGACACCTGGTGCTGGTGGCTACACTCATCCTAGGGTTAGAGGCTGTACAGCTTGACCCTGTCCTTCCACGACCCCACGTCAGAAGCAGACTTACCAGAAAGCAGTGCACCACGATCATCCAGCCCCAGCCTCCATCCGGGGGGTCCACATAGCGAAGCACCTTCCTCTCACACAAAACCATCTTCTTCTGCTTCCCTTCCCTGCAGCAACCCAAGAAAAGCACCGTGTGAGAACCCAGCGAGCTTCTACCACACAGCACAGGGAGTCACCACCGCTGTGCCTTATAAACCCAGTGAACCCCTTCTGTGATGCTCTCTTTCTTACTGGGTGAATCTCTTTTTAAAAGCAGCGTGGTTAAATGTTTTCAAAACAGCAAGGAGTCGGGGTGGCGGGTGTATTTCCCAGCTCAGGGTACGGGTGCATTGTGCAAGGCCAAGCTTGGTCTGTGCAGACACAAAGAGGACATCCATTCTGAAGAGGCAGGGAATATGTGAGGTGCTATCTAAAGGGTTAAGGACGATTGTGTGGTGTTGTGAGCACTGTGCGTTCTAGTGAGAACTGCTTGAAATGTGTTTCTCAAGAGATAAAAAGGATATAGTTAGGACGCTGTTATGTCTAGTTTGAGGCGAAACTGCTTAATTAAAAACAACCCCTTATAAGGGAATCTTCATCTTTGAGAAAGTTCTATAATCATGCTGACGTGTTAATTTGTTGCTATGCTAATCCTGTATAAATATTGTGCTACCTTGTCAATAATCAAGAGAGAGAGAGAGTGTTCATGTGACCGCTGCTGCTCTTCCCTTGAGCGCATTGTAATAAAGCGTCTTAAACTGCTACCGAGCGGAGTCATCAGTCATTTCATATTAAACGGGAATTTACAGACTACAATTCGCACAAGCTACCACCGTTTTTTATCTAGTGTCATTTGTATATAGTGTTGTTTGTAGAACCGTCTTGTTAAATCGCCACTCCTGTTGGGACAGTTTATACTAGTTTATAAGTATAAGGCTTCTGATTATCAGTGTTTTGCATAGTTCACACACCCTTGGCTCTGTATGTCGCCTTGGATAAAGGCGTCTGCTAAATAAACAAATAATATTAATAATAGTCTCTTAGTAACACGTTGCGATCTCGTTTGTAGTTGTTTCACAGAATTTTTTTTTAACTATTAACGCGTTTCTCAGTTGTGATTGAGATACACCAATGGCTTAACAGGTATCAGTTGAATTTTTAAAGGATAGTGGACAAGTCGGTTTAAACACCGAAAATCAGAAGCCCCGCTTATAAGTCTCCCATTAAAATATACACCGTGTTTTCAATACTAAGTTCCAATAACAAACTATGGACCACATTCAATATGTCCTAGGCTGATTGTTATATGGGTCTTCAATTAGAAAAAGGCAAAGGAGTCGAAATTCCTGCTTCCTAAAGCAGTGCTCCTCTTTCAAGTACTAACGAAGCGAATCAATTTAGCAATGCATTTAGGGGCTTAAGCCTCCGAGTTTAGTTTATAAGCGAATCTGTTGCGAGTAGCATATCAATTTACTTGATTCTTTTAAACAATTTTATTTAATGTAGATTTCATCAATATATTAATATTATTTTGTCGTAAAATGCTTAAACAAAAGACATTAATAAAACAACGATGCAACGCTTCTGTGCTCCACCAGGGGGCATAGCGTTTTATTGAACGGGTCACTGAGGAGATTAAAACGTGCCTCTCCAGTATTAAGTGTCTCACCTCATGCCCGGTCCTGTAACACCAAATGAACCCGGTGCTTATTACAGTGTGTTTGCCAGGAATATGGTGTGAGGTGTACGTGCTAGTCCAGTCACTGCTTTAACCACTAGCAATGTTCAACCTATAAAGTGATGATCGAAACACATTTCTGTACCTAAGCTATAAAAGTTATATATTACTTTTTTTTTTGTTTTTTGAATGACCAAAGTCTAAAACAGGGTGCTGAGACACAATCCCTCCTGGTAACTGTGTATCTGAATGTGAGCACCAGGACTGTAGAACCTATCACCTTTCTTTCAACAGTCATCTTAGGGGCTAATAAACCTCACACTGAATCCTCACAATTGCCTTGCAGAAAGGCATATCAGAGCCTTAAGGCAAACATGTTCACTTGAGCGATTCATTTGCTACAAAACATATAATTAGGGCTTCTGGTTTTCGGTTTTTATTTTCCATCTCTATCCCTCTTCCTTTAAAATATGTTTAAAGGGCCATCACGTGATCAAAAATAAACCCTGAAAACCCGAAGCCCTACATATAATGCAACATGCAGAAGATGCGTCTCCCTGTGTCTCCGATAGGGGGTAGTTGAGAGCAATCAGCTGACAGGTGCTTCTGTATTGACTGATGTTTTGTGAGCAGCAGATTCAACGTGATATGGGCTATTCTACAGGAGAGCTGACATTAGTGCCGCAAAAGCCACAATTTTAGACTAAAATGCTGTTGGCTTGCCTTACATACAACATTTATACATCAGAGGAGACCATTCGGCCCATCAGTGCTCTTCTGGTTCATGAAGGATCCTAATTATTCAGTGTCAGGACGGATCGCTTGCTGGAAAACTGCAATCCTATCCCAATAGTATACATGTTTTCTGCAAGAGTCCTTACGGAAATTAAGCTGTATTTATGTTCCTTTCATGAGCGGGTTTAAGCTGCAATAACGAGGCTCTGTAATGCAGGCTGACAAGGCAGAAACCCAATTGCAAAGCTCGGGTGATAATCACGGTACTGAAATCCAACGCGCCACGGGCCAGTTTCGATTCCGAGGCAGTGGACTAGTTTAGCCCCTCGATGTGCACTCCAGCGTCTTGTGAGACTCCGGGTAATACAGTAAGCTTCGTTTTTGGGTGGGCCTTGATGATCTTAATGGCCTCGTTGGCCCGTTACGCAGCTTTCTTTCTTGCAGATCGCTAAGACTTCTGTCTCTAAAACAGCGTGTGCGTTATCTGCTTCTCAAAGTTAAAGATTATCAGTGTTCAGTTTAAAGCTAACTATCTGTGTCTTATTTCTTGGCATTTCAAACCATGTTTGCTAAATCCTTATAACAACAACACGTTGGACGGCATGTAAAACTAGTCAAAAGGTGGCAGTTTTGCCAATCGTGCATTTATATCACTCATTGGAAAATGATTGAAGTGGATCTGCGTTTAGATTCTAGTCATTCCCCAATGCAGCGCATGCGCAGCAAAGACCGTCTAAGCATGAATAGAATGGGGAAGCTTTACTCTTTAACTTAATAAAACAGACGACTAAAACATCTTATCATTTTATAAAACATGGACACCTTGCCATAAAATCCACCGGTATGGGTGCTGTTTGGGTGCTGATCTCTACAGAGAGGACATACCTCTTCCTGGCTTCCACACCCAAACTGGTTATGCAAAGCAGAGGCTTTACAAATTAATAATTGTGTTTTCAAATACATACACACACACACATAGGGCCAGCCTTAAGCCAAGGGAACAATAGTCTACATGTTGCTAGAAAATGACGAATGAAATCTGTTGCTTCTACATTGCTGCTTCAAATTTCAGGGGACACTGTTCTACAATATGGTGAAAGTGTAGCTAGAATGTTGATGGACAACACAGAGAAGACAAATACAGAGATGATATTTCCTATCAAAAAGTATTTGTGTTTTTAGTGTCACCATTTTCACCAGCATTTTTATTTTCCAATATAATAAAATAATTTTTATTCTTAAATATGTATATATATAGGGTTGTATTAATAATATTTACCATTACCCTCATCATTTTTGTTCTGAATTTGGCATTTTTGGTTTGAATGTTTTTCTGTTTTATGTGTGTAAATAAACATGTAAATAAAACTAAATTGTAAATAGAGAGAAGTTGAAATGTGATTATTGCGATAGCTTTTCTAATGACATTAACAGAATTCCTAATTATGCCAGATGAGGGTTTTTTTTCTATATTATAATTGATATAGATGTGTGCATTGCTTATTGAACTATAAAGTCTGCAGTATTGACGATGTTAGGTGTTGGCGGAATACTATTGGAGGAAAGAGGCCTTCACATTTCCTGTCTTGTGGTTATAAATGATCATGTAAGCCAGAATCAACACCCAGAAAACCAGGGCAGAAATACCGTCTCTGTACCAGGGGGGTGCAGGAAAGTCATGGGCACAGAAAGCCCTGACAGCTCAGACCAGCAGCTCTGTCTCCTTGGGGGCTCAGAACAACACCAGCTGATGCCTACCGTGAACTGCATGCCTCTCCTGTTCTTGTTCCTGTATTTTAGATAATAAGCACTCTGGGCGTTATCATTTGGCAAAGACGTGATATTATTTTTAATTGCCATAGAAACATCCACATCTAGGATGTGGCATGACAATGCGAAGGAAGCTACTGTTTCTAGACGTCTCAATATCAGAAGACCCCAGGCCAGTGTCGCTCCCTGACAGGTTTCATTTGACACTGGCTTGACTGTGACTGTACCCTTCCAGCAGGTCTCCAGGAACTATACTAGATACCCTTCTCTTGTTCAGTCCCACTCTCTACCTTCCATAAGCAGTAACTGCAGCCTGGTTGGCTTGTTTTTTCTCCAGCCTTGTCCAAGATGCCATCCCCAATTACACTTTGACTGGAGTGGGTTTCTATACAGCCAGAGCTGGCTGCCAATTAGGCAGAAGCTGTTAAGTGGATTAGAAGGGAATGAATCGGGGCTGTGTTTCGCTGGGGCTCTACAGAGTGCATGTGCTTTTCACAGGGGGGCTGTGAAGAAGGTTGGATGGGGTTGAGGAGGGGGCTGGGAGGGAACACAAGTGTTCCACTCTTATTTAATGAATACCAGCTTGATACCGAGTGTTCTCGGAGCTGGAGTTCTGCAAGTATAGCGTGTGTACGCCCCCTTCCCCCAAACATGCTCTCCTGCCTCCCCCTGCAAAAAGCATGCTGGCTTATGTGAGCCGATGTCTTTTAGTTTTAGATTGCTGTCTTTTGATTTTTCTAAATTATTTTTTCTAAACTGAAACTATATTAATGAGCTCCATTCGGTTGTAGCTTTAGAAGACTAGCGCTGAAAGCAAAGGGTAACCCCCCCAAAAAAGTTACAGTCAGAAGTGAACAAATTGAGACGTTTAACTTGGGTCTTTGGAAGAAGTGTTAATGGTGTTTTGTATTGGTTTTAGAATGAGTTATCCTTCCAGATCTGAAGTCGGTTCGGGCTGCCCCTGGCTGCTGCTTGTTGTAAAGTGTTAAACGTCACAAGGCCAGATCAAGTCTTTATCCCAGCCCCTATAGTGAAGTCCCTGCTGTTCAACATTCCAGTGCTTTAGTATGTAATGAATGTGTGAGCTACCTTTCTTAACCGCTCAGCAACAACGCAAAGCCGAACTCAACAGCTCTGGGGTTAGGGTTACAAAGACAGCCTTCTTACATGACAGAGGCAGTTTCAACATCTGGCATGCATCAATTTTAGGATTTAGGTAACATTCAAAAACAAATGTGTGTGTGTATATATATATATATATATATATATATATATATATATATATATATATATATATATATATATATATATATATATGTGTGTGAACATAATTTATAATTTTATTTAACATCATGTAATCAAAGAAACTATAAAATGAGATCGCAAAAGTCTACTAGAAGCCATAATAGTAGTACAGTATTTCATGTTTCATTTTGAAATGTCAGATTTTTTAAATGTGTCAGTTTTTCGTTAAGTATATGGAAAGCTACAAAGTGGTGTGTAATTCAATATGTTAACGTAACATCGTTCAGCAGGTTGCATTCGACTTTATGAAGCAAAATTATTTCATTCTATAGGGTGATGCAAAACTTTTGGCCACAGCTGTATATTAGACTCTTCTGTTTAAAAACATAAATTCAGGAAGGTTCAAACTGTAATAAGAATCATTCACACATAAAACCTGCGACAAATGTCTTGATTCATCAACTTGTTTTGTAATTAAAATTATTTAAAAATAGTTAGTAAAGCTACCCTGATACCTTTTTTTTCTTTCTTTACAATGTGGTATGTTTTGGAAGCTGATAAATGATGCTGTCATTCTCTCTGTAGTACTCACCAGTGGACACGCATGATCTGCCTTTGCTCTATCGTCGTGTGTGGCTGAGATCAGGCACAGCCCACTCTCTTTAGACAAACCTACGAGGATCTCGTGTAGAGGGGAACCTGTTTCAACAGGCAATCCTGAATGCAAACATTATGACGCGGCAGCTGGCATCTTCCACACATTTCAGTACACAGGAGCGCTTCTTTAAAGACCTACCTATTGTGGTCCTTCAGTAACATGGTGCAGATGTTGCCGTGGATCTGGAAACTGGACACGTATCAGATTTTAGTTTCTTTCCATCCTCGGAGTCAGAGGGGATGCTGAGACAGCCCTGGTCAGCTTTATCACTGCGGCCCCCTGGGATATCTGGAAACTAAAGACCAACAGCACAGGAGCGGGTTTACAGTGTCTGCTGAAGGAACTGGCTTTGACTCAGTCAAGTAACATCAATATGAAAATGGGACTTCCGGGGAGACTTTTTTAATTAGTTTAAAGGCTTGCAGGTTTGCAGTTGGGGCTGGAGCTTTAATTGGTTCAGCACAGTGATGGCCTGGAGGGGTCGACTCTACAGCCAGCCCTGGCAGCGGGAATCGGCACAGGTAGAAGACTAAACTAGCTGAGGAGAGCCAAGTGCTACACTGTTACTGTCAAAATCAAAGCCCTGGCTTCTGTCTTCACCCCAAGCAAGCCTGGTGAATTAGCAATGCACAGTACCCTGCATCAGCTGATTTAGAAGGACCCATGGAACAAAAAAAAACTAGAGCAAGTTTATACTGTAGTACAGTCGTCGCTGACCCAGTCCATTGAGACCAGACCAGTTCAGTCATTGAGACCCATCTGTACCCGACTGAAGATGTCTTGCCTGGTCTTTAATGGGATGTTTTTTGATGCTTGTATTTCATCAATAAATCTGCAGTAGACGTTTCATAGAGTTCAGCATGATTATAGGCCAATTTGGACTAGTATCGGCTCAGATGAGCCAGGTGTAAAAATGTCCCGGGAGTTTTCAGGGGCAAACAGTTCTGATATTGAGTGAGTGATGGAGGAAGTTGTTATTTCAGGTACGTTTATTTGCTGTACTGTAAAAAAAAAAAAAACACAAAAATGAACACAGCAAAGTGTCCAGATGGCCCAGGTTGTCTTATTTTGAATGCTGTGCTTTTTTTTACTACCTTTCCACCTTAACTGATGTCCAGTATCGGCACCTTTTAACCTTGCCCCCTTTCATTGCCACCCCACTCCCACTCCCACTCCCACTCCCACTCCCACTCCCACTCCCACTCCCTTCCCCTGTCCTGGGATCTGCAGAGCCAATGTGATTACCCTGTAAGATGGTGCCATGTTATTGTAAGGGCCCTGTGTGGTGAGGTTTGAACCCAGGCAGTGTTTTATTAAGCTGTATTGGAATTCAGAATTCGGGGAAACATTCCGATTTCCACTCCCCTTTAAGGTGTAATGAATTACTCTTGAGCTGAGTAATATAAAAAAAAGTAAAGCACTCTGTTAACTGCACCAGAGGATTGAGTGTCTTCACATTCACACAGTGTGATCCGAGATGCAATAACCTTTTCAGAAAACTCAGACTGGAAATGATCCCATTGACCCTCTGTGCAAGTCAATCTTCTTTTTACACTAGGAACCCCATTTAGCTCAAGGTAATTAATGCCGCTATAAAAGGGAGCAGAACGTTGGAACCTCGTGAGTTCCAGGGATAGAGCCGGCGGATTCTTCAAAAGAAACAAGCGTGCCCCGCTACTGTGAAACCAACCAGGCAACTGCTTCAAGTAATCATGAAAAAAGCCTTGTGGAGGTCCATGCTAGACTCTGCCCTGAGACCCAGTCAGCGAGTTGAATAAGAGCCACCTCAGAGCATGTGTTTTCTTTTAGAAAAACACGTTCTACCATAAGATAACCGGAATGGCAAGTGTCTGCATTGTCAATTATACTTTTAAAACCGGATATTACTGTTAATGTTAAATTCACTAGTCCCTTTAACTTCAAAAATACGCAACCAAAAATGCCTTCACCACATTATGCCACCCTGTCGTAAATGACTCTATAACTCCACCACATAGGGTCTCAATAATAATTGGCACCATTAAAATGTACACCTTTTAAAGCCATGTCCTCTAGACTGGGGCTAGTCGTGTGATTTTTTTAAAATTAGTTTATTTGTCTATTTATATGGAGAGAAAAAAGAAAACTTACCAAAAACTGAAGTTTGTACCGCGCGTGAGCCTGCTCTTCTCCGCTTGCATAGCGCTTCTGAAACAACCGTACAGCTGAAAAAAATTTGAAAAAAGCAGCGTTTTACAAACACTATCAGCTGAGTCACCCCAGCCGCGGCGAGGATCCCACACAACCATTAACCAGGTGGGGATGATGCAACCGTGCACTGCTACGCTCCACTTATACGAAAAAAAAAAAAAAAAAAAAAAAACTTCGGACAGCGATAACTGGCGTGCACTTCGCCTCCGCACTGCAGTGGTGAACGACAGGAAACCGCACTCTGAGTTAGTGAAATAATCACACGCTGTTAGCGTTGATGGTCAACCATCTGTTTTAAAAGTGCATAATATTAGATAGCACATGTCTATTGTGTTGTACAGTGCGGTAGAGGGTCCTCCCGGTTTTATTTTTATCACACGTGCTCTTTGACGCATAAACTGCGGCATTTTTTTTGCCGGTGTTTGCTTAACATAATTAAAGTCCATGACTTGACAGAAGTGAAATTGAATTCAGCGACAAGACAATAAATAAAACACACACACGTGCACGCAGTCAGGTCGTCCTAATTCGTCCATGTGTTGAGTTACTGTAAGTAAACTCCATCATTTACAACCCAACCAGACAGGGCGAGCGGCTGCAAAACATTAAAAACAAGATCAACTTCACAAATAACACGTGCTGCTTTTTATCAGTATGAATGTGTAGTCTGCAGTACCTGCGTGCTTCCAAGAGTTCATCTATGTTCATATTGTTTCATTCTGGTTTTAAACAGACTAACATTATTCTAGTATTGCGTCATAATCAGAATAATAAGAAATGAATGCATGCTCAAATACTTGCCATTGCAAACGGGTAAATCCCATCCAATGGACATGCAGGAGACGAGTACCTTAACAAATCCTATATTCTTGTTTTTTTTTTTTAAATTAAAAATAAAATTAAATTAAAAAACGCAACCATATACTGCATATGTATATATTATAAATGCACAATAATGTGGTTGTGCTGCAAACCGCTCTCTCTCTCCCTCTGTCTCTCTGGTCTTTACTAGGATCTCTTCTCAAGTTGCAAAGCGGCGCTGGAGATCTTGGGATAAGTGGCCTCATTGTAGCCCGTGCATTTTTTTAAGTACTGGTGGAGAAGCAGAACTCTTTCCTGACTGGGTAGTTAAGTTGCTACTTTAGTAAACCTTTAGTCGCGGACTCCATAAATGTATGTCAGGTTGACACGTGACAGCGACATTTACATAATTCATAAAAAGCGTCAAGTCCGAGTCCGTAACCCCGATTCAAAGCGCAGTTTATTTATAGTGGTATAAACTACCATTCATGAATCTGTGTTCCGTACGCGGAGCTGGCTTCAGGAACGCATTTCAAAGCAGCCGGCTGATGGTCACCTAGTAGATCGAAGAACAAAGTAGTTTCCAACAAGATACATGAAAAATATATATATTGCAAAGTTTTACTAATATTTTACACAGGTTCCGTTATTTATTCATCTATTTGTTCAAATAGTTAACCTGACACTCCCAATTAATGGCGACCTTTTTAAATCAGTGGGCCCACTACAGATTTGAGGTAGCTCCTATACAATTAATGGGCACCTCTGACCACGTGCAGTAAGTTAATACGCAATAGAGCGATCACTTAAGACTAGTCGTGGTACCAGTTAAAGTGTACCTAGCATGTTTCAACAATGCATGCTGTCGATTTCCTCTTCCTATTAAACCTCTTGCTATAGGCGCTAAGTCCTTTGCCTGAGCCAACGTTGTTAATCCCCAAACCTGTTTTGTTTAGTAAGAGCGCAAGGGGAGCTGTGAATTCCTTGCAATGAAGGCAGAGTTGAACTGCCCCAGAACCAGGGCGTGCGTCTCCAAGCAGATCTAAATATAGAAGCGTTTCAAATGGCAAACACACACTTGGAAAGGGCTTCAGGGAACCTGGGTCATGCTAGGCTACTCAGTCGTTTGATTCCAGTTCCTTAAATTGAACAGGAGTTCTCAAAAAAAAAATCTGAATTATGAAATTTGCCAATAGAAATGATTCTGGTGGGATGCTGCAATTTCTCTGGTTGAAACAAACACCTGCGCTGGTAGGGGTGCCTTTTAATCTGCTCTTAAAACAAACTCTTCCCTCCAGCGCCCGCAGCAGATGTTCTGCGTATTTCAACTACATACTTTACTCCAGAAAAGATGCACTACTGTATTGATCATGCTTCCTTTAATCTATCACTGCAAAAACAGAATCACATGCTGTCATTGCAATGCAGCAGCACCCACAATTAAAGCTTCTTGTAGATCTTAGATGGAAAGGATTCAAACCACTGTGTCCGATCTGCGTTTACAGTCAATCCCACACACCCTTCAAATTAATAGCTGATCAACACATGGGTCCCGGACTCACAGAACTTCAAGGGCACATTTGTGAAGGGCTGTTTTTTAAAAGCACCTTTTTGCAAGCTCGAAATCCATGAAATCTTTTCTCACATGTTTCAGAGACGGTTAGAATCTTTTTGCAACTGTTTCAGAGGCAGTTTTATTCTATTTTTGTCCAATGCAGTGTATAAGCAGATGTTCATAAACACTCTTTAAAAAACAGTTTAAAAAACTTTGCATAAAGTTTTCTGATTGGGATCCACTATCTCACTCCACAGCTTAAAGGAATCAGAGTAAACGTTCTGTAAAAGAACAAGGATGAACCATTGATATTAAACTCTCTATCTATATATGAAGCACAAAGAAGAACATAGATTAAAGTTCTAATCATCATCACAACAACAAACAAACACATTCAGACTTTTTCAAAGGCTAGGGTTTGCATTATTCTTGCACCACTTTACATAGAGCAACATTAAGCTTAGTGCTAATCGTGGTCTGTGGAAACAGACCCAAGGGTCAAGGTGAACTCAAATCCACAATCTGCTCAACTCTGGTTACACAGTTACAACAATCAGTTCTTCATTTAAGAGGGAAGTCCAGCGCAGGCCACGAGAAAAGGATAACGGCAGAACAGGAGAAAAATAGGATTAGACAAAAGCGTTAATAATTCAGCAGTCAACTCAAATGATTAACACAACTGCGAAACTTACAAAGTAAAATCGCTAACAAATCAGACATGTTTTTCTTTAGTTTTTTTTTTTCACCATGTTGAGCAGGTAACCATGACAAAGCTGTGTGGCCGTCAGGATACCTGAGTCTTGAGTTTATTAATCACGTAAAAGAAACAACAGCACTTTGTATGTTAAACAGCAGTTATTATTTTGCTATTAGGACCCTCAGTATGTGTGTGCACTGGTTTGGATCTTCTCCACACAGCTCTCTGAGCCCAGACCTGCACTAGTTTTTTTTTTTTTTTTTTTACAATACCGATACCTGATTGGGTTCTGCAGGTCATATCTTGGGACGTCCGGTAGCAGACGAGATGTATGTTGTCAATATACTTTAGACTTTCTTAAATCTCTTCATCAGCGCTACACTGCAAATCTCCCCGGCCTGTTAGTTAAGCCCAAATACCTGTTTTGTTTCATAAGCGTCCAACAAAAGAGCACTGTGAACTCACTGCCCTGGTGGCAAAGTTCAATACCCGCAGGCGACTACACTGTATGTATATCCAAGCAGATCTAGATGCACAATAATTTAACACACAGCACAGGCAGGCCCTGTTTCTTAAATGAATTTTCAAAAGCAGAACAATGCAGCTTTCTGTTACAAAACTCGAGAGTGCTGAAGAGAGCTTGCTTGATATTACTAAGTTGTTTGGTTCTAGTGCTAGGCGAGATGTGTGCTTGCTAATATTTCTTAAATAGCAGGGCTACACAGGCCCATCTCCCATGCTGGCTCTTAACGAACCCCTGTATTATAAAGAGAAGGGCTGCCGTGCATGTCAAACCCACAGTGAAAATGCAGCTTTCTGTATTCATCGCCGTCTTTCCCAAAGCTCTTTTCTTGTTTTCTAAGGTTTCCAAGGCAAAACAAGAGAGATTCTCCACTGCAGGCCAACTTTCTCAGATTTCAAAAGAACCCACAGCAAGGAGTTTCATTAAGTAAGGACCCATGTTAGGTTAAGAAGCTCGTGAATGGGACTTGGCATCACTTGGCAATCGCCAGCAATTAAAACAGCACAAGAGGTGCGGATGGAGGTCAAATTGAAAATGCTATAAATATCAGAAATAAAGTGACTCCAGGTTTCTTCCAGGATGGATCTGAACAACACAAGGTGCATCGCATTGCAAACACATACAAGTGTTGCAGTAGTATTTTAGGGACTCAGCTTGGACCAAAAGCGGAGAGAAAATTGGTTTCTTGAACTGTGACACAGTTTAAAAAAAAAAAAATTACATAAGCAGTTAAACATTGGATTGTTTGTTTTGTGAAGCAAATCACTCAGCTTCTTATAACTTATGCAGCCCACCTGTGAAAGTGGCTTGGACGACACTATCCTGGATAAGTAACCTATACAATAATTAATAAAGACAAAAGAATTCGCTCCAGCGCTAGCAGACCTCAATAGGGTTGAACCTGATCTGATTCTTCTGGGAGGCACGGCCACAGGCAGCTCTAACATTAGCCCAGCCGGACAGGACTGCTGCTCCCTCTTGTGGTAGGACATGTTACTCCATTTCACAACAATTCCCTGGGGCCAAAAAAACGAACTGCTCAGAGCATGCGTGGAATACGACTTGCTGCATTAGCCCGGCTTTCTTCTATGCCAGATAACCTCCCAGTGCAGTGCAAACTGAATACCGCCTATTCAAATGTGAAGTAAATGTAAAAGCTGGCAAGAAATAAACCACTGTGTTTCTTAAAGGCATTCTACACGTGCGTTTTTATCATTATCTTTATTTGCAGGTGTGTTTTTTTTATATTAGCAGTACTACAGAGAAATCCTTCAGTGACCAACATTCACAGTATGCTGAATAGCATCTTTTTTTTACAAATGCCCAATGCGAAACTTCATAAATTTCATGCGAGTGGTTCTCAAGATAAGAATGAATTAGCCCAACCAATCACAAGCCAGGACCTATGCTTTAGTAGGGCACTGTGAGCTAGATTCTGAAACCCTCGTGAACTTAAGCTAAGGACTGTCCGTACCAAGTTTAATCACAATGGCAATAGCAGTTCTCTAGATGTGCCATAAATATAAATGTACGTATGAACTCATGGGAGCCTCCAAGATATCAGTGGAAAACACTACTGCAATAACAAGAACACAACAACACTCGTGCCGATCACAGAGAGCGTGAGATTTTATTTTATCATACAACATTCCTCCGGGTTTGCATGACTGCACTTCATACCTTGTTTTACAGCACTATTAACAAGTACAGTATACTACAGCTTCTAAACGGGAAGCTCACGGACAACCTGCACAGCAAAACCTGCAGCAGGGAGGGAATCCAATGCGGCCAAGAAACCCAAGTGCTTTTCTGCTTCGAGACACGGGAGGACTCTCAGGAAGACATCTTGTGCACGGCTACTGTGATACTGTCGTGTGTCCGGATCAAGATATTCCTGCACAAGGAGCAAAGACTTTTTTTGTTAGAGATGTAGATATATATAGAGATATAGATATATACAGTGGTGTAGTGGTAAATAAGAAAGTGTGTAACCTGCCCCTGTTTGGTGGAGTTGAAACAGATAGACTGAACAGATAAACATGAACAGAAACATTGTTACTGGCCCTCAGCCAACCACAGCCCCTATACAGTTATTTCCCCTCTCAGGTTTATTGTAAAGGTTTTTCTTTACAATAGAGCTTGAAAACATGCAATACTGCTGCTATTGGCAGCTGAAGCAGGAATCTGATTTGCTGTGTGCTGCAGACCCCTACAGGAGATCGGCAGTGCTTGTGAATTGCTTTGGGGAACTGTGCAAACGTTTTTCCTTTCCTGTGCGAAGGGGGGTGATTTGATCAGCCTGTATCCTGGTTTTAGCCACAGCTGGATCGCATCAACCACAGAGGCAATCCTGGGATAACCACAGTAATATGCTGTAATGAAATCCAGCTGTGGCTTTTCCGGGCGGGGTCCAGGTTGGTAGGATATCAAGTCCTGTTACCCTGCATCGGACTCCAGGCACACTGTGGGACAGTCTGTGGGGTCTCTGGTGAGTTTGGCAGCCTGCTTGGCCAGCACAGACACCACACCTCCATGCTCATCAGAGAGGGACCCGCGGCCTAGAGAGAGAGAGAGAGAGAGAAAGAAAGAGAGAGAGAGAGAGAGAGAGAAAGAAATGCTTCTGTTAATCTTATAGTGCAAGCTGCCAGACGATCTAACTGCTCGGTACTTACAGCCCAAGTTGTGTCCCTGTGCGTCCGTGCAAAGAACTCCGACCACGGCAGGATTCTTCATCCTGTGAAAGAACAACAGATAAGGAACCGCGCAGGGATCCTTAAACTTGGGCTGCGAGATTGAAACAGTATCCGCGGTCAACACATCGCGTATGTGTTCGGGTTTTCAACACTGAGTATTTACAATGGCATTTTATAAAATCAGCATTTAGTCACAGAACTATGTGTTCGGTGAATACAACTTAACATAATACAATAAATGAGGACTTATTTAATAAAGTACCCTAAATTATATGGGACACGGTCATACATGGCATACAACTGAGGAGACTGCAGAAATGATCGTAACTTTAAATATATATATATATATATATATATATAAATATATATATATAATATATATATATATTATTAATAATAAATACTGTTCTTGTTACATTAATTAGGACATATTTATCCAGCACTTCACAATAGCAATATATTAGTAAATTACGGGTATTTTTTTTTTTAACAAGAGAACATATTTTAAACTCACGTGTCGTCCAGATGTTGTTCTAAAGTTGACTCCATTGTCAATGTGTTGTTTTTATATCAAATAAATGAAGATTTTATTTTCTCTGTTTCTTTCAAGCACTCTGGTTCCTTATTTTTTTGTTACTAGTCAGCTGACACGACTACACGTGACCGAGACGGAGCACTTGCATGGACGGGGTCCTGCGAGGGACAAAGTTAGCGTTTACAGGTAGGCCTGTAGATAAACATTTCCTGCATGATATTATTATTATTATTATTATTATTATTATTATTATTATTATTATTATTATTCGTTTTCAA